>NC_057711.1:42062769-42068968 GCF_004010195.1 Chiloscyllium plagiosum
GGTAGTGTTCCCCTCGGGGTTCTGGGGGATGGGGATAGTGACAGTGGGGTCTATGGGGGGCATGTCAGCAGAATGCAGGTGAGTGGTGCTGGTGGGGGCAGAAGTGGTGGTGACAACGGCAGTAGGGATGGCGGAAGTCACTGACCATGTGGCATCAGCGATGATGTGAGGGGCGGAAGTGATGTCAGGTATGATGCATGAGGAATTGTGAGGGGTGAAAGTGGTTGTGGGAGTGGCCATGATGGGGGCGGAAGTGACATCATCAATCAGCGTGGGGGTGGCAGCTGTATTAGCCGCATGGCTAATGGCGGGATAGATTCCGAGGCCAGGGGAATCTTCTGGAATGTTTGAGGAGCGCTGGTTATGGAGGTGGGTGGATAAAAGTTTGTTGTACTTACAGTTTTTGATGTTTGAGATGGAATTGAAATACTGTTTGTTGAGAGTATGAATTCTCTTGAGGATGTTGTATAAAGTGGGTCCTTTGCAATTCTGAGAGAGTGTGCTGAGGCAGGGCTGACTGTAGAGAGGTTAGGTGCCGGCGCATTGCTGCAAGCATGGAGCGGAGGATCTTGAAGGAGAACTGTTGCTGGTGTTTTTGAATCTGTAGTCTGTACTGTTTGTCCTGTTCAGGTCCAAACTCTGCTGGTTTAAAGGTGGTCCGGAGTCCGTGTGGGATGAGTTGATATGTCTGCAGACAAATAGTTGCACCTTTGTATAGATGAATGGTCTTTGTTACAGAAGAAAGTGCATTTAGAAAGACAGATTTTTTAATTTTAAAAGTTGACAAATTTTTGTAATCAGCCCCCTGCTTGTGGCCAATCACATGTTTGAAGGCTTCGGTGCCATAAAGAGTGCTTGAAAGTGCTTACTGACCACCTAGCTCTAGCATTTCTACAGTTGTCTTGTTAAATAGAGAGAGGTGCAGAAATGAACAACTGCAAGTATACTGCACACACATTATTTTATTAATATTGAATATTTGGCACCAAGAATGTCAGTCTTTGCATTTATATATGGTATGACAATACTATGGCTTTAAGAATATTTTGTCCTAGTTTTTTTTATGAAGAGAGGTTGAGTTAGAGGTGACAAGCAATCTCTTCCAAACCAATAAAGTAAACAGCTTGTGAGGCCTTGGGTTTTTTAAAAAAATGCACCATAGAATAGGGATGAAGGGGTGTGGGTCAAGCTCCCACAAAACCATGATTTTAGTTTCACTTTCAGTAGCTGCTGGGGTTTGGAAGCTGCTGTACACCTCTCCCTACTATAGCAAAACACTATATAATGTTCTCTCTCTGTCTGAGTTTTCTCGTGATGTTTTTTCTTCCTCGACTCGAGAATTGCATGTGAGATGAACTGTTTTACCAAATTTGCCTTTGCCAAGGTTGTGTTTATGGGATGTTACAATATTGGAGCAATTGCTGTTTTGTAGTTAAATTATCTATTAATCTGTTAAGTTTTCCTGCAGAGTTAGGTTATTTCAATTCTTTCTTCTTTTGTTTGTATTTTAACTATAGTGAACAAATAAAGTGTGTTTTGCTTCAAGCCTGGTAGTTTGACCAATCAAATTGCATCGGGAACACAATGCCTTACACTTGCCTTTAAAAATAAGAAAACATTGGGGTCCAGGCCATCATCATGATATATTTTGAGGGAATTTGGTCTGATTTGTAAAGTGTAAAGGCACACAAAAAGTACACAGACTTAATATTTATGTTATTCCCCCATATATGTCTTCAGAAAATAGCTATACGGTGCATTAGCTTTTATTGTATTGAAGAGTAGTTTCTGAAGCTATAATAGTTTCGTGCATGGCGGGATGCTATGAAATCATTTTTCTAACTTCTCATCTTGGAGCAGTTTATCTTCAGCATCATGACTGACATGGTGAATGTGTTCTTCTGCGCATGTATGTAAGAGCCAAAAGACCATCTGGAGCCTGAACACTGTCTACGCAGTGCGTGTTGTGCATATGCCATTTAATTTATCCTGAATGACAAATAATTTTAACTTGGCACGTGAAGAAATAGCTGCCAGAGTTGGAACTCAACAAAACATCTTCAGTGTTTTAAAAACATCCCTGGTTAGGTTATCTTAATATCCTTTTCTAAATAAATCCTGGCATTGTAATGTTTATGGATATAAGAGGAGTTCCTCCAAGGTTCTCCCTGCCTAAACACGTGCTGGAGTATGGCATCAAATCTCCTAGCTCACAACTGCCTTCCAGTACTTCCCTCAAGATGGCCAGCAAGACTGAACAGCAAGTGTCAGCAGACTCTTTGACCATGAACACCA
Organism: Chiloscyllium plagiosum; assembly: GCF_004010195.1. Lineage (NCBI taxonomy): Eukaryota > Metazoa > Chordata > Chondrichthyes > Orectolobiformes > Hemiscylliidae > Chiloscyllium > Chiloscyllium plagiosum. The sequence goes on from NC_057711.1 coordinate 42,065,065, forward strand.
CCACAGCTATAAAGACTGTCCTGTGTGTACCTTCTGCACTGCAAAGAATCACTTAGAACATTTGCATTGCTACAACTGCAACTCTAGCTTAGATTAGCAACTTCAACCCAGGCAACAGATCATATCAGGAAAATAAATAATCCATGTGTAACCATACATTTATCCACAAATTGGGCCTCAGAGTCAGAACCCCTTTCTGAGAAATATACACCATTGCTTCGGGTCAGTGCAAGACAGTTCATTTTTGGCAGAAGAGAATAGAAATCACTCGAGCAGTTCATGATGACCTTTAACAACCATATGTACACAATAAAAGTTGAACTTGTTTAAAAATAAACCAGAATCTCAATTTGTATATAAACTTTGAAAAACGTCTTTAATAAGATGGGCACAGAAGATACCGTATATCTTGCTCTTACAAACTTAACTCAAGCCGCCTTTAATTTTCTTTCCACCTTAACCTTTGCTACCTTTCTTAGTATTTTTTCTTGCAGATCCTTTGTTTTGACAATCTTCATCATAATGAGGCCATAATAGGTTACTTGGACACTTGAAGAACCCAAAAGAAAAATAGCAGAAGGACTAATTGTTCCTGTAGCTGATGACCTGGCAAAATAAGAAGGATGCTGCTTACCCTTCAAAGTTAATATAATTTTTTATAACTGAGAGAAAAGCTAAATCCTGTATGATTAATTTTAATGTGTTAAGTAGATAGTAAATTGATGGATTTTAAAAAAACAATAAAATGGAAGTTTATCTTTTTAACTTTTTGCAGTATAGCCTGTTATAATCTTCATACAGGTCTTTCTGCTATAACGTGCATATCATTAATGCAAATTCACTATAACATGATTGATGAATTGGGGACACTGTTTCTAAAGTGCGAACTTTTAAAACATGTGTTGGCTGAAACGCGATTACATTGCCAACCCTTTAAGTGCTATTTCTAAAGAACAATTTTTCTATAACACGGGGTTGCACAAGAACACAACCATCATGTTTTAGAAGAAATGGGCGGCTCAGTGGTTAGCACTGCTGCCTAACAGCACCAGGGTCCCAGATTCGATTCCAGCCTCAGGTGACTGTCTGTGTGGGTTTCCTCCAGGTGCTCTGGTTTCCTCCCACAGTCCAATAATGTGCAGGTCAGGTGAATTGGCCCTGCTAAATTGCCCATAGTGTTAGGTGCATTAGTCAGAGGGAAATGGGTCTAGGTGGGTTACTCTTCAAAGGGTCGGTGTGGACTGGTTGGGCCGAAGGGCCTGTTTCTACACTGTAGGGAATCTAATCTAATTAGAAAAAACTACCTATCGAGACCATTAACAGGTTTTATTCTCTTCAAAATCTGAAAACTTGAGTATTCACTAACAAAATGAAAGTCACAAGTTTCCGAGTGTAAATCAAAGAATTTCACTAAACAAAAATAAAAGAACAAATAGTTACACTTTATTTTAATAGTTAATTATGTTAGAGATATCAAAGAAAGTTTGTTTTTGTTTCACTGTAACAGACTGCTCAATTCATAATTCCTTTATCACCAATTTCACTTACACCACAAAGTTTGAATTGGGTACTTATTAATCTGACTACTGTTTCAGTGATTTGTATAAGGGCTGGGAGTTCCTTGAACTTCCATTTACTTCCATTAATTTTACTATCCCATAGTAATAGATTCCATTTCAACAAAAGTGTCAGTATTACTTTTAATATTAAAAAAATTAAAAGAACTGTGGATGCTGAAAATCAGAAACAAAATCAAAAATTGCTAGAAAAACTCAGCAGGTCTGGCAGCATCTGTGGAGACAAAGCAGAGTAATTGTTTTGGGTCCAGTGACCCTTCTTCACAAGTGATTGTAAATAATGGGTTTGCGTGGGCAGAGCTGCTAGTGGATTTTAGGAAGGAGGGGCGTCAAATTAGCATACCTGAAGAGATTTGATCGATAACTCAGGGGAACTGATAGCCAATTGGTATCATCACGAGGCTATTAATCCAAAGACCCAGTGAATGTCATGGGGACCTAGATACAAATCCTGCCATGGCAAATGGAGGAATTTGAATTCAATGAAGATCTGGAGTTAAGTGTCTAATGGTAAAAACTAGGTAAGGGCTTTTGCCTGAACTGCTGTGCTTTTCCAGCACCACTCTAATCTAGACTTTAAGTGTCTAATGATCATGCAGCCATTGACAATTGTCAGGGAAACCTGTCTGGTCATTAATGTCCTTTAGAGAAGGAAATTGCCATCCTTACCTGGTCTAGCTTACATGTTGACTCTTAGCTGTCCTCTGGGCAATTAGGGATGGGCAATAAATGCTGGTCCAGCTAGTGACGCTTACATTCCTTGAATGAATAAACAGACGTTGTTTACCATCGGTTCTGAAGAAAGATCACTGGACCCAAAACATTAATTCTGCTTTGTCTCGATAGGTGCTGAATGTTTCCAGCAATTTCTTCTTTTAATACTTTTAAACATCAGGTCAGAACTTTCCTGTTCCTAAGTCTAATGTGCTGGAGTATTGCATCTGAAATGCTCTTTTTTTATATATGTGGATATTCCTAAAAGTTCAAGTCACTCTTCTGAGTCCTTCAGTTTGCAAGCGTTTACCCTCTATTAGTTAGCATGCAAATTTTCACACAAACTCTAAGAGATGTTTTGTACTCTGCAGCCATATTGTTCTAAGCTAAACTCAAACTCCTTTAACATGCAACCACAAGGAAAGACCCTACTCACCCCTATAATTAGCTTCTGGTTGGTTCTTTTGGTCTCTATTGTTTATCCCTGAGGCAGCTTAGTCATCATTTACAGCAAGCAAGTGGGTTTATAATCCAGAAATCTTTCAGAAAGTCTAATTCTTAAAGGAACCAGCATCCCAACCAGAAAGAACATGCTTTTCCCTCAAAAGCACACACCTCAAAACTCTTGGCATTTAAGTTTTCCTTACATAGCATCTGTAATTATGTCCTATCACAGAGTTGATAATTGAGGATATTAATAAATTCTTTGACTTGTTCCTCTGGCAAGTTATGGCAACACAAGTAGAGAAGATATTGTTAAGGTGTAGCTGAACATTTAAATTCGGCTCATTTTCCAAGTGCCATCATCAATTGCATTTCTATTACTAATATATGGGAAAGAAACTTTCTGAATAACATTTTGTTCTGGTGTTGTGTATAAATATATATGTTTTGCTTTAGCAGTTATACAACTGTTTATCAAATTTGCTTGGATTAAAGATTAGAGAGGTTTTGATTGTCAGTCTTGGTGAAGATTGTTGGAGAATGTGATGGAGGATTTCAATATTGTGAGGGGTATAAGGGATGATGTAAGGGAAACTTTCTTTTCAATAACAAGTTGTTAGGATCCAAAATTCACTGCCTGAGAGTGTTGTGGAGGTTGGGTCAGTTTCAAAAGTGTTATCTGAAAAAGGAAAAAAAAAGAATTAGTCCTTCAAAATGTCATCCCAGATTTGGCAGGCTGAATGGTCTCTTGTGTTGTAAGTATTCTCTGATTCCAAGCACCTACTTGCTCACAGGCAAAGTGACAAATTCATTGAGTAACTCTGCAAGATTGATGCAGATTGATAAAGTGATTGATGCATCAACTTAAAATAATAAAGAGAGCAACTCTTAAGTCTACTGCCTGGAAAATGTTCATTCTGTCTGAGCTGGATGATATTCCAAATGTTCAACTCCTATACTGTGATAGAGGATATAATTATTTCTCTAACTGAAATATAAAAGCAGACTTGTTACTGTTGGATTTACCATAAATTACAAAATGCATTTTAATTGAATAAAATTGAACTTTTAATTTTACTTGCCTTGGCACCATCTTCAATTCCCTACTCTTATTTTCTTGATTTTGAGTTGTTGGTTTTGGACTGGGGTGTACAAACTTAAAAATCACA
>NC_057711.1:42069159-42133962 GCF_004010195.1 Chiloscyllium plagiosum
GCCAGCACCCGGCCCATATCCCTCCAAACCCTTCCTATTCATATACCCATCCAGATGCCTCTTATTTATCTCCTTGAAAGTGGAGTTGCAGGTAGATAGGATTGTGAAGAAGGCGTTTGGTATGCTTTCTTTTATTGGTCAGAGCATTGAGCACAGGAGTTGGGAGATCATGATGCAGCTGTACAGGACATTGGTTAGGCCACTGTTGGAATGTCGCATGCAGTTCTGGTCTCCTTCCTATCGGAAAGATGTTTTGAAACTTGAAATGGTACAGAAAAGATTTACAAGGATTTTGCCAGGGTTGGAGAATTTGAGCTGTAGGGAGAGGTTGAACAGGCTGGGGCTGTTTTCCTTGGAGTGTCAGAGGCTGCAGTGTGACCTTATAGAGGTTTACAAAATTATGAGGGGCATGAATAGGATAAATAGTCAAAGTCTTTTCTCTGGGGTGGGGGACTCCAGAACTAGAGGGCATAGGTTTAGGGTGAGAGGGGAAAGATAAAAAAGAAACCTAAGGAGCAACATTTTCATACAGAGGGTGGTACGTGTATGGATTGAGCTGCTAGAGGAAGTGGCAGAGACTAGTACAATTGCAACATTTAAAAGGCATCTGGATGAGTATATGAATAGGAAGGGTTTGGAGGGATATGGGCCAGGTGCTGGCAGGTGGGAGTAGATTGGGTTGGGATATCTGGTCGGCATGGACAGGTTGGACCAAAGGGTCTGTTTCTGTGCTGTTCATCTCTATGACTGTATGCTTCCAAATAAACCTGTTGGACTATAACCTGGTGTTGTGTGATTTTTAACTCATTTTCTTTGGTTTTGTTTTGTACTTTTTGGCACGCTAAAACGAGAAGATGCTTCATTCTTTTCAATTCCTCCATCAGATATTTCCTAATTGCAGCATCCATTTCCATGGCTGAGTTTCCCCTACTTAGGGTCATTTAAATTTGATTAAAAGCTGTGTTCTGACGCAGTTGGCCACACTGAGACCTCAAGTCATAGAATTGTAAGAATAGTTACAGCACAGAAAGAGGTATTTGGTCTACTGTGGTCAAGTTAGCCTTTCACAAAAGTAATCAGCTCGTGCTGCCCCTCTGCCTCTTCCCTATAGCTCTAGAAATTCCTTTCTCTTTAGATTATGATCCAGTTCCTGTTTGAATGCTGTGACTGAATCTGCCTCCACCATGCCGCGATATTTCTCAGCCTTCTGGATCTTAACATTCTACCCTAAGTCTACGCACTTTCATTTTTGTTCCATCTACCAATCAGAACAGTTTATCCCTTTCTGTCTAATCTGTACAGACTCCTCATGACTTTGAATACCTCTATCAAATTTCCTCTTAACCTTTATTGAATAGGACAATTTCTATCTCCTAAATGTCATAACAGACAACCACCTGATGAAGGAGCAGCGCTCCAAAAGCTAGTGCTTCCAAATAAACCTGTTGGATTATAACCGGATGCTGTGGGATTTTTAATGTCATAACTGAAATTCCTCATCCCTGAAACTACTTTCATTTCTTTTCCTGCCTCTGTTTAGTGCCATCACATCTTTCCTAAAGAATACGCCACGGAACTTTACTTACTATAGAATGCTTATCATCACTTCTGCACTTTTGACCTGTATGCCTAAATCTATAAGTTCCAGGGTCCCTTCCCTATACACTGTTCACCACTTTCATATCCATCTTGCCACCTTCACTGATTTGTGCACGTATATCTCCTGATTCTACTTATATATACTATACATACACCCTTCACTCCTGTAACCCTTTTAGAATTGTGCCCTTTGGATTGCATCTTCACATTCTTTCTCACAAAATGAATAACTTCTGATGTCACTGCATTAAATTTCATCTGCCACTTATCCACCAGCCTACCTATGCCTATTTGAAGATCTGTGCTGTCGTCATCTCAGTTCACAGTATTTCCAAGTATTGTGTCATGTACAAATTTTGAAACTGTGCCCTGAACACCAAGGTCTAAGTAATTAACATTTAAGAGCAACCACACAGACCCAGCACTGACCTCTGGGGAACTCCACTATAAACTTGCCTGTTTCTGAAAAACAATCACTCACCATCACTCTACTTCCTGTCATTCAGCCAATTCCCTATCTTTGTTATAACTGTGCTTTTTATTTCATGAGCTTTGACTTTGCTGATACATTTGTTGTGCAGTACTTTATCAATGCCTTTTGGAAATCCACATTTACCCCATCAACTCTCTATTTTATTTGAAAAACTCAACAAGTTAGTTAAAACATGATTTTTCCTTCATAAATCCATGCAGGTTTTCTTTAATTCACCTTGATTTTTCCCAAGTAACAATTAATGTTGTAAAATATAATTTCTAAAAGCTTCACCACCACTGAAGTTAAACTGAATAGCCTGTCATTACTGGACTTATCTTTACAGCCCTTTTGGAACAAGAGTGTTATATTTCCTCTAATTCTTTGGCATCCTAGTCTAAGGAGAACTGGAAAACAATGGTCAGTGCTACTTCAATTTCCATTCTCACTAGCAGGCCTCCACCACCATTTAGTATGATCATGGCTGATCATGCAATTTCAGTATCCCACTCCCGCTTTCTCTCTATACCCCTTGATTCCTTTAGCCGCAAGGGCCATATCCAGCTCCCTCTTGAATATATTTAACAAACTGACCCTGACAGCTTCCTGTGGTAGAGAATTCTGCAGGTTCACAACTCTCTGGGTGAAGAAAATCTTTTTCATCTCAGTCCTGAATGGCTTAACCCCTTATTCTTAGACTGTGACCCATAGTCCTTCCCCAACATCAAGAACATTCTTCCTGCTTCTAGCCTGTCCAGTCCCATCAGGATTTTATATGTTTCTATGAGAACCCCCCACCTTATTATTCTAAATTCCAGTGAGTACCATTCTGAATTGAATTGAATTTATTGTCACATGTACCGAGACACAGTGAAAAGCTTTGTTTTGCGAGCAGTGCAGGCAGATCACAGAGTTAAGTAGCATTGGTAGTAAATAATAGGTAAACAGCAGCAAAAACAAAAACACAGGTGCAGGTGAATGTTAACAGAGTTACTAGTAATTTTTAAAAGCATGCTATTAAGTTTAAAGAGTGTAGAATGATTGTAGGAAATAGAAAACTTGAGATCTGCACACAGCTCGCATGGAGTCGACCATATCAGTCCTATGAAGAAATCCTCTAAAATGCACCTCATTTTCTAAATGTATTCAGAACATAAAATTCACCCAACTGTTCCATGTCCTCTTAGGTCTGCTCAAGCTCCTGACTCTCCACATAATCCCTGGAGCCATTGTATTGTTCCTGACATCAAGTGCCTATTATTTTCTCGGTATTTAAATGGAGACTACAAGGAATACTTTAGAAGAAATAAGAGTGAAGATTGAAATGAATGGTGTAACTCATAGATAAGTATCTATTTAGGTCAAATAATAACAGCAGGTGTGACGCAAAAGTTAGAAAAAGAACAGAGATAGCCAGAATTAATTTGATGAAGGATGTGTCAACAAGAAAACTCAGTGACAGGAAAAATACATCTAAGATGGTACATTCTGTCCACTTTCTTGAATACCTCAGAAATCTGGACAATAATGGATCTTTGGAAGAAACATGGATGCTAAAATGTAGGCTAAATGTTGCATATACAGACCATCAGACAAATGCAGAGGTACTCAAAGTTGCAAAAAGGATTGCAAAAAGTGACAGACGGGAAAGAAAATGTCAATAATTTGACTATTTGATCAGAATGTAAAAGCTACAGAGGTATCTCCGAGAAAACAAAGTGGAGGACAGCTGAAAGATGGGTCAACCTGAGCATAGGTGGATGTTGGTTGTAACAGAGTTGCTGTAGCTGAGCTACTGTTGATTTGGATGGGCAAAACCAGAAGAGATTGGCATACCCAACAGCTATATTCTGACAGGAGTAGCTAAAAGCAACAACAGAAGAAGTTTGCTGCATTCTAGATTCTTTCAAAATTATTTGCTGATTAATGTCTGCTCACTTAGTAGGTGAGCTGTTTGTGAGTAATTATGACAGCCTTTTGTGATATAGATTAATATCTCATCTGCACAATCCTGTTGAAGTTAACAACTGACAGTTTTATTTAGTACTCACTTTTTAAAAAAAATTAATACCTTAGTTTATATTGCAGGGGTTTGAATGTACAAAATGAAACTGCAGCTGTCTGTGGTGTACTTTGTGGCTATTCTTGCCAGCAATAATTAATTGTGGACCATATGGGGAGGCTCATTTAATTTGCACATTGGGCTACACCCAGTGTCATGCTTACATTTTTGGAAGATAATATATTTTATACGTTTATGCTGATCCAGCATCTGTTAGATGCAATTATTGAATCCTATTGTAAAACTTTGGAAAGACAGTATCAGTGTCTCTTTTAGGTTGATTTTAATGGCAAGAACAAATTGCACCACAACACATGATAACAATACGTGATAGCAGTATCTACTGGCTATATTCAATATTTAATTAAATGTAATTTAATTTTTGCTCAGTAAGTATTGCATCAACTGACAATCACATTGCCCTTTAACAAGCAGGAAAATCCTTAGTCTTAATCTTGGTCAGTATCAAGTTAGCTATTTTTAACTAAGGTAGCAACTGGGGTACTGCTATTAACCACAGCATCTCTTAGCCATGAGAATGAAGAAAGCTTACAGATTCTAGATTGCTATCTAGTGCTCTGTGCTATAAAGTATTTATGTGAGAATATAATGAAACAATGATATGTACACCATTGAGACTCTCAGCCACACTTCATAAATAAAATAAAAGTAAAAATCTAAGGTTGCTGGAGGTATGAAATAAAATGAGAAAGTGCTGGAGAAACTTAGCAGGTCTGACAGGATCTGTGGATAAGGAAACAAAGGTCAAATTTCGAATCAATTATGATTTTGCTTAAGAGCAAGAAAAAGAACAAAATAAATTAATAACAGTCACACCAAGATGGGTGAGGTGAAGAAGTAAAGGTGTTCCTTATGGAACCCTAGACTGACATGAGACAATGGCTATGAAAAGGACGAAATAAAATTAGGTATGTTTTCTCTGTCAATTCTAACCTTACTGTGCTTCGATTTAGAAGCACTCACCACCCGCCAAAAAAGATTCATGAGAGCCACTGTTAAAGACGTATCTAAAGCTACAAATTCACACTCTTCAAATCTTATTATTGTATTATTTTCAACAGTTCAAGTCTGTCCTTGCCATTGCTTTCTGCCAGAAGGACCATATCCACAGAAATTCCCGTAAATGGGAGGGGGGGATTGGAGAATAATGATTCCTTGTGTTCCAATAAACAGAAAATAACAAAATTATATTTCTTATGTTGTTTAACTAAAATAGTTACCATCTTCCAAAATTCTCAACAAAAATGCACTAGCCAAATATACAAACATACAAATTAGGACCAAGAGTCGGCCATTTGGCCCGTTAAGAGGGAACCTTTTCTGTACTCCTTCTAACCTCCATTCTTAAGTAAGGAAACCAAACTATATATAAAACCCTGGAGAATGTAGTGAAACATTCCTACTTTTTTTCATCTTTTTCACTTGCAATAAGTGACTACAGTATATTTATGTTATACACATTAAGTGAGCCTGTGTATTTGGTGTTTATGATTCAAATAACAGGACTCCCCGGTACCTCTATTCAGAGTTTTGCAATCTCCCTCCATATAAATAATGTTTCTTCGTTCTTTTTGCCAAAATGGGCAAGTTCATTAGTTCCCACATTATATTCCATCTTTGCTCACTCACTCAGCCTATCTTTAGCCCTTTCCAACAAGAGAAATTAGCAGACTTGAACTTCAAAGAGAGGAAAAATAAAGAGAAAAAGGAGAGAGGAAATCAGCTGCAGAGAGAAAGGGAATGCCACCTTCAAAATCTGGAACTAAAACAGGTTTCTAACCTTTGGGAACGTTCTGATGAGGAAAGATCCAAGTCCAATTCAAGATCCAATGGGAGAACTGTTAAAATTTGCACAAGCCCTCCCAAAGTTAATGGGATTAGGTTACTTACAGTGTGGAAACAGGCCCTTCGGCCCAACAAGTCCACACCGATCCGCCGAAGCGCAACCCACCCATACCCCTACACCTAACACTACGGGCAATTTAGCATGGCCAATTCACCTGACCTGTACATCTTTGGACTGTGGGAGGAAACCGGAGCACCCGGAGGAAACCCATGCAGACACAGGGAGAACATGCAAACTCCACACAGTCTGATGGGAATTGAACCCGGGTCTCTGGCGCTGTGAGGCAGCAGTGCTAACCACTGTGCCACCGTGCCGCCCACATAGGGATGCTCAGGGATTTTTCATTCCTTTTGAAAAGATAGCAGAAGAGATTGCAAAAAGCAGACTGTACACTGTTCATGCAAAACAAGTTGATGGGAAGAGCTTGTGAAGTTATGCCTTACTTTCTGATGGGGTTTCTAGTTCTCCCATTGGGTCTTGGACTTGGATCTTTCCTCATCAGAATGTTCCCAAAGGTTAGAAACCTGTTTAGTTCCAGATTTTGAAGACTATTCTCGGTGAATATGAGTTGGTCCGTGAGGTTTACAGGCAGAAATACTCGAAATATCTGGAAACAGCTTGGAAACAGATTGTTATCAGATTTGAGAAAGTAGGGCAAAATAATTTTGATAGTTGGATGTGGGTATTAAACATAGTTGAGGCCTTGGGGAAAATTATTCTTTTAAAAGAAATAGTCCCCCTGTTAGTAAGAACTCACACAGATCACCAGAATATTGCAACTGCAAAACGGGCAACTGAGATTACGAGCTGGTCCCAAATCCAAACCCCTTTTTCAGCACCCCACTAACTGAAGAAAGATAGAAAATGGGACAATAAAAGGTTCAAAGTACTAGAAGGATATTTGAGAAAACTATAGATTACAGAGAAAAATTGTGTGAGAATGAGTGTCTAAATATGTCTTCATTATTAAAGTATTTCTTAATCATAACTACACTTTGTAATGAAATGCTTTTGAAAATGGTGTTTCAATTTTTTTCTCCAAGGGCTGTGGTGTTTTGGTGGCCTCCTATTTAATTATTTTTAAAGGCTTGATTTTGAAAGATTGGACTTAGCTGGGTTTTTCTAAAGAGATCAACAAAAGAACAATGGAACCTTTTCTGTAATAAGGCATTTCTTGGAAACCACATGAATTTGGATATTGTGGAGCTAAGTTGCGTGAATTCTCTTCAGGGAAAACATCTGACTTTTTACAATTGAGTGGGTGCTCTATTTTAACAGTGCTTCAGTGAGAAAGCTTGCTGAAAACAGGATCTATTCAGCTCATATTTCCTGTTTCTGAACTAGTTTGGTGGTAAGTCCGATGTGAAATCTGTTTGTCTTCTCAAACAGCAACCAAAAATCTTTTCAATACTTGTTTTCTGAGTAAGCTGCATCTGTCAATATCCCAGAGATACCTGCCTAAGTTGGTGACAGCTATCTACACATGCTAGAATGATAGATCAACAGCCACCTGAACATGCCCTACATTGTTTCATGCTTCAAGACCTAAAACCTAATGGCCAAAAGTATTTTTCTCAATGTGAGTCTTTGTAAAAAGAAATTTTGCATCTCCGCCCTCGAACCCCATACCTCCAATTGCAACAAGGACAGAAACCTCCTGCTCGTCACCTTCCACCCCCACTAACTTCCAGATATATCAGATCATCCTCCACCATTTCCACCACCTACAAACAGACCCACCACCAGGGATATATTTCCCTCCCCACCCACATCTGCATTCTGGAAAGACCATTCACTCCGTGACTCCCTTGTTAGATCCACCACCACCACTCACCCCCACCCCCACCATCAACCAGCCCTTCACTCCCAGCACCTTCTCCTACAACCACAAGAAGTGCAAAACCTACACCAACACCTCCCCCGACCGCCGTCCAACACCACAAAGGATCCTTCCACATTTGATAAAGATTTACCTGTACTTCTACACACGTCTTCTACTGTATGTGTTGCTCCCGATGTGGTCTCCTGTACATTGGGGAGATAGGATGCCAACTTGTGGAACGCTTCAAAGAACATCTCTGGGGCACATGCACTAAACAACCCCACCACCCTGTGGCTGAACACTTCAACTCCCCCTTCCACTCCGTCAAGGACATGCAGTTCCTGGGCCTCCTCCATCGCCAAATCCTAGCCACCCAACATCTGGAGGAACAATGCCTCATCTTCCACCTTGGGGCCCTCCAACAACACGGGATCAAAGTGGATTTCATCAGTTTCCTCATTTCCCCCCCCCCACACCTTCCTAGATCCAACCTTCCAACTCAACACCACCTTCTTGACCTGTCCTACCTGTCCATCTTCCTTCCCACCTATCCACTCCACCCTCCTCTCCAGCCTATCACCTTCACCTACCTATCGCATTCCCACCTACCTTCCCCCCCAGCTCCACCCGCCTCCCATTTATCTCTCAGCCTCCTTGGGCCACAAGCCTCATTCCTGATGGAGGGCTGCTGCTTGAAACGTCGATTCTCCTGCTCCTCCAATGCTGCCTGATTGGCTGCGCTTTTTCAGCACTACACGTTACGACATCTTCATGGAATAAGTTTATTTGAATCAATAACTTTGTATTTATTTAACAAACTTAGTTTAGGGATGTTTTTATGCAAAATCTAGAGATATATTGAGATATTATCTAATATAAGATTGGCCATATTGAGAATGAGGTAAGACAATTAAATTTATGTTGTGATCCATATCATAGTGGGACTAAGAAAGGACGGTGCAATATCCATTATTGTAGTAATGTCATCCTTAACTGAGCAAGACTACCACACTGTGTCTTCCCTGGTTCCTGTATTTCCAAGTTCTCAAATACCCATGAATATTCAAATTTCAGCCTTGGTTACCTGCTAGCCACATCTCTGCAATGGTTATTAGGTCAAACAGTATTTAAATCTATTTGAGCTGCCAGGGTTGGAGGATCTGAGCTACAGGGAGAGGCTGAACAGGCTGGGGCTGTTTTCCCTGGAGTGTCGGAGGCTGAAGAGTGACCTTATTCATTTAAGAAAGAGTTGGATAGAGCTCTCAAGGATAGTGGAATCAAGGGTTATGCAGATAAGGCAGGAACAGGAACAGGATACTGATTCAGGATGATCAGCCATGATCATATTGAATGGTGGTGCAGGCTCAAAGGGCAGAATGGCCTACTCCTGCACTTATTGTCTATTGTCTTAGAGGTTTACAAAATTATGAGGAGCATAGATAGGATAAATAGACAAAGTCTTTTCCCTGGGGTTGGGGAGTCCAGAACTAGAGGGCATAGGTTTAGGGTGAGAGGGGAAAGATATAAAAGAGACCTAAGGGGCAACTTTTTCACGCAGAGGGTGGTACATGTATGGAATGGGCTGCCAGAGGATGTGGTGGAGGCTGGTACAATTGCAACATTTAAAAGGCATCTGGAGGGGTATATGAATAGGAAGGGTTTGGAGGGACATGGGCCGGGTGCTGGCAGGTGGGAGTAGATTGGGTTGGGATATCTGGTCGGCATGGACAGGTTGGACCGAAGGGTCTGTTTCCATGCTGTACATCTCTATGACTCTAATTCATATGTTTTGATACAAGTGTGACATATGCATTCAGATACAGAGCCTTTAGTTTTGTCATTTTATGTTTTTTTTTTGAAAACTCTAGACTTATTGATTGGCTCACTCTCAAGTTTTTGTTCTGCCCTTTCCTAATATGCCTTTCCTTTCCCTTTAATTTATCATATCTTCCCTGGTGTGACACCTTTTTACCCCTGTTGTTTAGTTTAAAGCAAGCTGTCTCACCCTAGCTATACAACTTTCCAGAATATCTTTGTATCCAAAACATCAGCAAGAGTTTTAACATATAAAGTGGCATTTCTCCAACTACAGAGTTAATGCTGAGGATAGCAGAAAACCAGGGGACTAAGAAATGCTGCAATTAAAAACTGTTTCCCTGGTCTTAAAGTAGCAAGAAGACAATGAGAAAAGAAGAAAAAGAATGCGGCAATAAGGAGAAAGAATTCATATATAGGAAGTATTCAGTAGATCGGTCTCCATAAGCAGGTATAGTTAACATTTTAAATATCCCTGTGACCCAGAGAGTCTAAGCTGAAACAGAATGTGTGAAAATTAGATAGTGATAGAGTTCATGAAATAAGTCAAAATTAATAGTTATTATTCCCTCTTGATTCATAATATGTTGCATTTTGTTTCCTTGTGAGTTCTTACTCACCTGGGATAAACAATAAAGTGTGGAAGATCGCTGGAGCATATCTGATCTTGATCACTTGAAGCATTGTGGTACTGGAAAAACACAGCAGGCCAGGCAGCATCTGAGGAGCAGGAGAATCGACGTTTCGGGCATAAGCCCTTCTTCACATTTTTCAACTCTGGTTTTCCAGCATCTGCAGTCCTCACTTTCTCTGACTTGAAGCATTGTGTTTGATTTTGATCACAGAAACATGCACTTATGCAACAACTTTTGAAAAAAAAAATGAGTAAAGCATTTCTTTAATTTAAAGGGGCTCAGCAATATTGAAAGTAATGAAGGAAAAGTTTATAGACCAGAAAAAAGGTTTGAAAGTGGCTGGGGTAGTGGTACATAAAATGATAATGGAGAAGGTAAAAGGATCAAAGGTCTTGAACTTATTCTTTTTAAGTTTAAATCTAAAATGAATACAGGAAAAATTTCTGTTTCAAAGAATGGTGAATGTTGGGATTAATTTGCCAATCACTTGAGGCAAAAACACTTTTGAGTGTTCAAATGCAACTGAATGATAAAATGGAAGAGTTAAGTATGTGCGGGAATGAGTTTTGATGGCTTTTGACATATTTGTTCTGAGAACCTTTTGAGATCCAGACTGGCAAAACTATTCCTTTTTGGTTACCTTACCAGGCAGTTGTACATCATTACAATCTGTTTTTGTAAATTTTGTCTTGGCATATACTTCAAATTTGTATTATTTATAAAGTATAAGCTTACTAGTATTTCCTAAGAGTACTTAGGGAAATAACAGAAACTACCATTTCAGTACTACTTGTGTAGAATGTTACAACTGACTGGTGTGGTTGGTTACTTGAGATTAGACTTTTGCAACAGCAACATGAAAGGTTCTGGGCCCAGATAAGAGTGGCTGCCACACTTGATCACATGGTAGATAGTGTGAATAGATTTGCACAAGAAAGGTATAAAGTCTGTGGCCTGAAAATAATGGTGATCACTATAGAAAACGAGTGTGATGAGCAGATATTGTGGTTTAAAGTGCTGTGGACCAAATGTTTCAGCGATCACTTCTCTCACACTGAAAGTGCCAGACTCTTACACAGGCACTATTAATAATAAATAGATCCGACTGAGTTGTTATTGAATGGATGTTATTCCACAGTTCCACAGACCACACACTCGGTATAAAAAGGTTCAATTCTTTGTCTTGGTGTTCTTTTCTCAAAATAAATTGTCGAACTGACAGGTTAACCCTTTCCAGCTCAGTGAGGTAACAAAAAAGTATATTTTTGGGCTCAAAGATCAACTAATCAAAGCATCTTTATTCTCCTCAGTATGAAACAGCTGAAAATAATGATAGAGTAATAAACAGATCAAAGTAATTGTAAACTTTTCAGGGTAAAGATGTCTAAATATACTGTTAGGTTTACATTGACCTTTTGACTCCTAAGTCAGTTAACTGGACATCAAAAGAGACAGATGTTTGCTGCAAATGTTCCTGCCAGCCTGACCCTGCATTAATTTAAGATTAGACTGGAATGAGTTAAGACCTCTGCTGTTCCGTCTCAATTCATATTTCAGTATGAACACTAGAACAAATAAGCTTGTAAGAGGATAGGTTTCAGAAGAGTAGATTATTTGAGGTCTTTTACTACTACTTAGCAATTGAATGTGCTTTCCCTATCGTTCAATAAAATGAAGCATTTAGGCTTGTGAACAAGTGAGAAAAAATGCATTGTTCATCGGAAATGTCTTTGTTTAAGCACTTCGAAAATGCAGTTTATTAGGCTGGATTTATTAAAAGTGGATTTAATGTCTGAATTTTTAATACCAGCAGTTAAGTTCTGAAATTAATTTTGTTTGGAGAATAATTTGGCAATTATTGCTCTGGACCAGGAAAGATTGGAACTGCTCCTCATATGCACAAAGCAAAGAGACAAGCTGAAATCTTTGCCAAACAATCTTTCTTCAAGACAGAAGGAAAAAAGAACTGGATGGTTGATTTCTGAAATAAAAGCAATGTTAGCATCTCACGACCAATATGAATATCGACATGACGTTAATTTGTGTTTTCCCTCCACACATGTGCCGAGTTTGTACAGCACTTTGCACTGGATCTTACAAATTCTTTGGCTAAGTCTGAGTTGTGTAGAGCTTTTTGGAGAGTTTCTCAGCATTGGCCTAGTGAGTTTTCTTGTTGCATCTGCCAAACGCACCTCATTAATTATCTACCACACCCTTATGGCCTCTCTCATGTTCGATTTCGGTGCTACCTTACCATGTAACATTTCAGGAACAACCTGCCACTCAGTGGATATCCTCAGATTTACTGGCATCTCTTGCACCCACACCATTTGATTGCATGGTTTATGACTTAAGTCTTGGACATGATATCTGGGGAAATTGGCATCCCACTTTACAGACAGGGTTATGAAGGTACTGCTGGATGATACTGTACCAAAGTGGGACTTTGTCTTCTGCCAGGACCAGCAGTAAGGCACCAGATCATGGCAACCTGGTCCAAGGTTGACATCCCACTTTCATCAGTTTAAAGGAAAGTTCAACCTCTGTAAGAAAGAGATCAATTTCCTTCCCCACTCTGCCAGGTTAAATGCTCCCATATCTTCTCTAATTCCTCATACTCACTTTCTCTGCTAGTGTACCCAACTCCCACCAAGGCTCATGCTCTACCATTCTCACTATCGCCTGCAATAGTTACTGCACTCACTCTTATCCACCCGAACCCTTGACTCCACTAACTATTCTAACCTTTGTGCAGCCTTTTCACTTAAGACATCTTTCAAGCTGTACCAACAGCACTAGAAAGTGCAATCCACATCCGTCTCCCCTAATACCTGCCCTTCTCTCAGTCCATAAGAATAACTGCCCAGAATAAGACAGCAAGAGTAAAGACTGTCTTTCATTGCCCAGCATTTGATTCTTCACCCCGATGTAGTGAGGTTCATGACTTTGACTGTTCTGAGTGATGGCTATCCACCTTGATTTGACTGAGGCCTGCTGACACCCATAACAAACTTCCTGGCTTTGTGTATGCACTAAATGGCATGGCAAGATAGCAGCAATATGAGCCTGGTATCTCTGACTGATGAGCCAAGGTGTGAACACCCAGTTAGGCTCAGAGTGAGTGAGTGTAGGAGAGCCTGGTCTGGGCCCATGGCCCTATCGTGCAGTGTCCTTGTTGCAACATTACAATAATAGCTGTTGGTGCACCATTGAAATTCAGAAGGATTCTATAAGTGGATCTGTGAAATGCCAGTAAGATTGTTGGAGGCTGGCATGTGCCAATGTCTGAGGATGTGTGGTGCAGGTGACCAGTGTCTGATAATTGTGCCTTGCAATGTTGGTGCCTGGTTTCCAACATCGAGGTTGTTCAGAGTAAACTGCAACCTGAATCTGCTAGGTACCACTCTGGGTTCTTTGTTGAGTTATCTTGACATTAAACTTGTTTGTCACGCTTTCTAATAGTAATGAGGCATATTGGGCTGTTAACAAGGCATTTACCAAGGAATAATCACCATCAACTGACATCTTGCTACTGTCTACCAAAATCTCTCCACATTACTTACAAAAAGCATAAAAGATGACACAGGTTGGTCCTGATGCCGAGATAGACCTCATTGCACTAATCGTCTGGTGCTGGGTCATGTATCACCACAGCTAGGGTTGACTAGACCTCTGTAAGATACTGCCATTGGTTCTTTCTTTAGTCTTTCATAAAGACTGTGTTGTTTTGCAATATGATGTATAATTTCAGCTTATTCCTATGCTCAATGAAATATTCAATATAGTTAAGCAAATTATATAGTGAGATGGATATGCAATGCTGAAATGGCTTCAAGATCTTTTTTGCCTGTATATTTTAGTGATTGAATAGTTTTTAGTATGTGAGAATGCTTTGTGCAGATCTGGAATTTGTGCATCTGGCAACAGATTTTCTTTCGATCTCTTTTTACATAAAATAAATTGTGTAGTTCTCAGTTTTCTCATTTAATACTGAGTGGACCGCAGCTTCACTAAACTATTAAACCCACTACTTTGACATATTTAGTGTTTTGAAAATCTGTTACACTTTTTTTGAAATGACTTACATTATACCTTTCACAACTTCAAGATGACCACAAGTGCTTTATTACCAGTGAAGTACCTTTGAAGTGTTATCACTGTTTCACTGGTTGCACCATTCATGATTCCTCAGATACTGAAGCAGACCATGTCCAAATGTACAAGATCTGGAAAATATCCAAGTCAGGCTGACAAGTGGCAAGTAACATTCTTACCATGTAAGTGGCAGGGAACAACCATCTCCAGCAAGAGAGGATCTAACCATCACCTGTTAACATTCAGTTAACATCCACATGATCAATATCTTGGTTATCTCTGATTTGACCAGAAACTGAACTGGTAAGCCATATTAACAAGGTGGGTATGAAAACACGTTGGAGATTAGGAAATCTTCCCATGGGCAACTAAAGATGAGCAATAAATGTTAGCCCAGCCAGTGATTCCCACATGCCATGAATGATCAAAAGAAAATTGTGCAGTGAGTAACTCATCTCATGCCATCCTAAGTCCTCCCCACCAAGACAGTGGCAGCAAGGCACAAGACAATGATTAAATGCTCCTCACTTACTTGGATGAATGCAGTTCGAACAACATCAGGTTTGGCACTATTCAAAGCAAAGCAGTCCATTTGATGGTCATGCCATCCACAAACATTCACATCCTCCACCACTGACACTGGGTAGCAATAGTGTCTAGCATCTACAAGCACACCATAGAAAATTCACCAAAGCTCCATAGACAGCACCTTCTAAACACATGACCATTTCTACTGAGAATCCTAAGGACATGGAAACACCGCCAACTGAAAATTCTAATCTTAGTTTAGAAATATATGGCTGTTCCTGCAGTGTCACTGGGTCAGAATCCTGGCGGTCCCCTCCTAATGGCAATGTGTATTTTCCTACACCAAATAGTCTGCAGCAGTTAAGAAGTTTGCTCACCCCCACCTTCTGAAAAGGCAATGGAGAGTGGGCGGCGACCACATCCCATGATGACTTAAAAAACAGAAATCTTGGCATCCAATTTGCAAATGACAAAAGTTAATTGATTTTGATAGTAGTAGGGAATGTATGAGAATGTTCTGCGGCTTCTCCTGAATAGTACTACGGGATCTTTCCAACTTAGCTGAGGGGACAGATTAGGGCTTCAGATTAGCAGCTCACATGAAGGATCAGATGGTTTCCTAAAGAATACAGAACTCCCTCAGTACTGCAGTGGAGTGTCAGCCTGATATAGGTGTTCAAATCTCTGAACTGAAATTTGAACCCGTAACCTGCTGACATACAACATAGAACGTTACAGCACAGTACAGGCCCTTCAGCCCTCGATGTTGATGCCCATCTAACCTACACCATTCCATTATTATCCATACATATGTCCAATGCCTATTTAAATACCCTTAAATGTCAGCGAGTCTACTACTGTTGCAGACAGGCAGGCTGTCCTTTCTATTCTCTGAGTGAAGAAGCTACCCCTAATATCTGTCCTAAATCTATCACCCCTCAATTTAAAGCTATGTCCCCTCATGTCAGCCTTCACCATCTGAGGAAAAAGGCTCTCTCAGTCTACCCTATCTAACCCTCTGATAATCTTATACGTCTCAATTAAGTCACCTCTCAACCTTCTTCTCTCCAAGAAAAGCAGCCTCAGTTCCCTCAGCCATTCCTTGTAAAACTTTTCTTCCATACCAGGCAACATCCTAGTAAATCTGCTCTGAACCCTTTCCAAAGCTTCCACATCATTCCTGTTTCGGTGACCAGAACTGCACATAATATTCCAGGTGCGGCTTTACTAGTATCGTATACAGTTGAAGCATGACCTTGTGGCTCTGAAACTCAATCCCCCTATCAATAAATGCCAACACATCATGCGCCTTCTCAACAACCCTATCAACCTGGGTGGCAACTTTCAGGGATTTATGCACCAGGACACCCAGATCTCTCTGTTCATCTATGCTACCAAGAACTTTACCATTAGCCCAGTACTCTGCATTCCTGTTATTTCTTTCCAAGTGAACTGCGTCACACTTTTCCGCATTAAACTTGATTTGCCATTTCTCAGCCCAGCTCTACATCTTATCCATTTCCCTCTGTAACCCACAACATCCTTTGGCATTATCCACAGCTCTGACTACAATAGTATCATCGCAAATGTACTCATCCATCCTTCTACACCCACATCCAGATCATTTATAAAAATGACAAACAGCAGTGGCTCCAAAACAGATCCTTGCGACACGCTACTGGTACCTGAGCTCCAGGATGAACATTTCCCATCAACCACCACCCTCTGTCCTCTCTCAGCTAGCCAATTTCTGATCCAAATCACGAAATCACCTTCAATCCCGAAACTCCGCACTTTGTGCAATAGCCTACCGTGTGGAACTTTATCAAATGCCTTATGAAGTCCATATACACCACATCAACCGCTTTATTTTCATCCACCTGTTTTGTCACCTTCTCGAAAAAATCAATAAGATTAGTGAGGCATGACCAACTCTTCACAAAACCATGTTGACAATCCTAATCAAAGTATTCCTTTCCAGATGATTATAAATGCTATCTCTTATAAACGTTTCCAACACCTTACCCACAAACTAAGTAAGGCTCACTGGCCGATATTTACCAGGGTTGTTCCGACTCCCCATCTTAAATAAGGGAACAGCATTTGCTATCCTCCAGTCTTTTGGCACCACTCCAGTCAACAATGATGACATAAAGGTCAATGACCTAGAATTGAGAATGTTACTACTGAACCAAGATTGGTATTGGTAGGTGCAGGAACTGCAGACAGAGTATTGTAATTATCCTCAATAGGCCATATAAGAACACAAGGCAGTTAAGATTTGTTTTAGAAAATATCATATTCTGATTAAGCATTTTCTTTGCTGGGATTTTAATCTTCATTTAATCTTCATTTCAGTGCCTTTTAGCTCAATTGGTAGCTGCACCACACAATATAAACTTAGTTATATTAAAAAAATTACAAGATTCAGTATCTATCCAAACTCTGCCAAACCAGCCAGGGTAGGAAGTGAAGCACTTGGGTATGCTTGATTATTCTCAACTTGAAAGTACAAGATTAAGTCAAATCCTTCACTCTTGATCACAATCAGTTTCGTCTTGGCACAAAGTTTGAATGCATGGACATTAGTGATGAAAGGATCAGGGTCACCCATTGAGGGTCACCTGTCGAAAGACCTGATGACAGTTACTGTCTGGGGCTTGCATTTGAAGAATTACCACTGGAGTTAGTATCAGAGGGTGGCCAGCAACATATGAACCAAACCCCAGCATGAGTCGCTGCTTTAAGAAAATGGGGAAAAGTAAACAGTGTGTTGAAGGTACAAAAATAAATCTTCAGTATGTTTAAATGTATAAAGTGTTTTTTTTTTGCAGAAGCCTATTTTAGTAAGATTTTTAGATTGATAAGTGTCCATTTTTATTGTCAGTGATGTACTAATGCTCTGAAATGTAAAGGAATCTGCAGTTGCTATCCTGCTTGTAAAGACAGAATTACTTATACATGGTGCCATAACCTCAGACAGCTTCCAGTATTAAACTCTGTTTTGGAATAGTGGTAATTATTTTTCAGTGTACATGCACGAAACTTATTTCAACATGAGAAAGGATAAAACCTGCTGTTTAAAAACATTGTCATAAAGAATAACACGACATCAGTGGCTAGAAAGGAGAACTATCATTTTGCAACTTCAAAGAGACTCCTGACAGTATGAGCAATATTATGGAGAAAGCCTCTAGCACTCTCCAGGAAGATTGCTTGTTCTACTTTAAAGGATTAGTCTTTTTCCAGGCCGTGTTGGTTATGTTACTCACTAAGCCGTTACTTTGTGGATGTCAGGGATTACTTTCAGCAGGAAAAAATTGTGAGGTTTACAAACAAAATTGTAAGTAGGATTGTATTATTGGATAGATCTAATTGTTCCATTTCTGCAAATGATCCAGATTATGTAATGATTCAGCAACCCTCAGTACATTCAATTTGTGACCTCCCGTCAATTGTCATGACTTATATTCTCATCCTTCTCATAAGTAAGATTACCACTCCGCTCTCAGATACAGTCTGATAGTTTTTGAACAGTTCTGGCAGTATTCTAAGTGAAGAAATTATCATCCCTCTAAAAATCATTCTAGGTTGTTTACAATGACAGTTCTCAGAAAATAAGAATGTGGCGCACTATAGAGAAACATAATCGAATTTTGATTCAAAACAATTATGGTGACAAGATTAAAAATTGTCCAAATAGAGATGGCGATAATAGGAAATGAATTAAGAAGTAACGGCAAATGTAAATGAATCCATCTGCAAAACCAATTTAATGTTATTGTTCTTGTGTTCCAGCTAGAAAGTCCACCTTAATTGTCATGCAAAATTTATGACTGGAAGACGGTTGATAATTAACTTCGTCATTCTCATCTATAGTATACTTGCTTAACATAGCAGGCAGATAGGAATTATGAGCAGAAGACTATACTGATTGTCACGTCTCCTATGTCATTTCGTTCAATTATGACTGATCTGGCTTCAACTTTCCCACCAGATCCCTTATCCCTCAATCGCCTGAGAGAGAAAAAAAAGTCTGTCTATCTCAGCCTTAAATATTTCACAATTGAGCATCTAAAACCATCTCAGGTAGAGTATTCCAACTATTTGAGTGAAGACATTTCTCACATCTGAGTGAGACGATTGACCGGTTATCTTCAGATTGTGTCCCCATGAAAAATTCCCAAAGTAATTTGAAATCAAAATTATGCAAATGTTAATTGATTTAACAACAGTGGAACTTGAAGCTTAAACTACAGCCATGTCATTGGCACTAGGGAAATCAATCAGTGTCACACTGCTCCGATCTCTGCATTTTCCACCCATCCTGTTAAGAACCTGTATTGATGTTCAGAATAGCAGAAGCAGCTCTACTGTCTTAGAATGTAGCCAATCAATTCATTTATATTCAGCCATAATTTCTTGATTTCACACATATTTTCTCCAACTCCTCAACTTTGAACCTGGTTGAATCTCGGCCCTTCATCAGCAATCCCAAGTTAAAAAAACGCTTGAATTTTGAGAGCAACAGTGGAAGCTCTGGATTACTATGTTGGCATGTATTTTTCTCTAAGAAAACAGAAAATTGTAATGATGTGAAGTTTTGTCTACTTGAAGCTAAATTGCAGCAGAGTTTTGACCTCAGGTAAAGATGTTTCTGAATAAATGAAAACTGCAAGAAGTAGTTCCTCCCCTCAAATCTCAATGATGTAGGGGGGGAGGGTCAAATGAGACAATTTAGTTTGCCAGCGCAATGAAAATAACAGTGTACTAGGTCATGAATTATCACCAGGTAGTATTTCCATCTTCACCCTCAGGGAAAGTGTGAAGGGCAAATGCAATTTTTGTCATCCTGTTGTATGACTGAATGCTTGTTTACAGTATGAATGAAACAGTGTCCCCTCATCTGTTGTTCCCACCAATTCCTAAATGAACCCAGATTTTTGGACTCGGCTGGAAGCCAAGTTAGGAAGGGAGAGTGCACGTCAGGTCAGACAAGCAGGCCTGCTTCACACAGTGCATTACTTCAAAAACATCCCCGAAAACTTTATGAAAACACAAAAAGTCACCAGAATTGATGTTTGCTATCCAATATGTATTAGCTTGTATATATACTTGTCATTTTTAATTTCTTAAAAGGCATAGTGGTGGTGGTGGTGTTCAATCAGTATTTGACTGGCAATAGCTAATAATAGTTTATTTCGTAAAGGGATGTGAGAAATAAACATAGCGTCAAAATGCAAATCTGTTGACTGTTGGGATTCTAAGCTGCAAATCTGGAGAACAATTGAAAATTGTTCTTTCCAAAATTTAAACAAAGAACCTCAAAAGAGCTTTTGTGCCTGTAAAGTTTTCAGTTGTAATGTTTCTGTTTCCACGTAGTTTGGGCTGGATTGCAACAGATGGAATAGAAAAAAAATGCCCAGACTAATAGCTAGGACTGATGGATAATTAACTTCTCAATGATTCATCTGTGTAACACCCTGGGTTATTTTACAGAAGGAGCATCTGGTTCACATGTGTACAATAGTTTGCTTACTATGATTGACACGGGCAGTTTGCTCATAAAGAGCTGTTGTTGCAGATGTATGGCTCTGCCCCTTCCTTTGTGTTCTTACACAGGCCAATGTTTTTCAGCTAGTTCCAGTTCACATGAAAGATTTAAATTGCCATCAAATCTAGATTAAAGAATATTTGCAACAAAAGTTCACTCTGTTCATTTATGGAATATCTAAAAATGGTGAATTGTCTACATTGTGTAGCCTATACATTGCAAACCAAAAGCAAATTTTTAACATGTTAAAGCCAAGCCACGCCATAAGATGGAAAAGGCTGCAAGTCCTTTTTAAAAAATCAGTTTACGAAAGAGAAAACATAAATCTTGGATTTTATATGTAATTGCTTTATGAGTGCCTACTGCGAGCCCAGTTTTTGGAACATTTTGCACATTAAGTTGCATAATAATTGGCGAGAACCAGAGGCAGTAAAGACACAATTGTTTTATCAAATGGATCCTGTTGAGAACCAGAGAATGATACTGAACAGGAGGTGGTCATTTGGCCTATCATGTCTGCACCAGCTCTCATAAAGACCTATCCAATTAATTCCTTTCCCCTACTCCTGCCATGTAACTTTGACATTTATTTTCCCTTCAAGTATTTATCCAGTTTTCTTTTCAAAGTTACTATTGAATCTGCTTCCGCTACCCATACTACCAGGTAATGAAAACTTACTGCATAAAAAGATGAGGCTAGAGAATACCCTGATAGAGGTCTTGAATGATAGGAATTTTTGATAGGGTATATACATCGACAAAGTATTTCCACTTGCAAAAGAGACCAGAACCAGAGGGTATAAATATAAGATAGTCAGTACTAAAGCCATTAAGGAATTCAGGGCAAATTTACTTTTTCCCCCAGAGTGTGGTTAGCATGTACTGTAGGCTGTTACAAGGTGTAATTAAAGTAACTAATATCAATGCAGTTCATGCAGAACTTAGCAAAACAGGAGGGAGAAAGGAAGAGATGTATGTGTTAACAAGGTTAAGCGAAGAGGCATGGAATGAGGCTCACATAGAGCATAAAAACTGGTGTGTATCTGTGAGGCCAAAAGGCTAATTTCTGTACTAAATACCAGGAGGAAAATTTTCCCTCCATATTTGGAACCTCACCATCATAGTCAATTGTGGGTAACAGTTACAAGGCTGTGACTTTTCCCAAGTTGACCTATTGATGACCAAAGAACAAGCTTGCCTCCCAGTCAAGAATAAAATGAGGACTGCAGATGCTGGAGATCAGAGCTGAAAATATGTTGCTGGAAAAGCGCAGCAGGTCAGGCAGCATCCAAGGAGCAGGAGAATCGACGTTTCAGGCATGAGCCCTTCTTCAGGAATGAGCATGAGTCCTTCTTCTCCCTTCTCCAGTTAAGGATGGTAACTGGGTTCTCAAAACTGGAGGGCCAATAAGAATCACTTCAGCTCTGAAGAATCAGTCGGCGCCCTTTTTAGGTAAATGAGGGAAAAGGCAACCCTAGAATGGAAATGCTCATTTTCCAACTATCATTTACTTAGAAAAAAAGGCCTCAGCGAAGGAACACATTCATGGGGCAACACATGACAACATCTGCCTGGAGTTCTGCCTGCTTAAAGGCTGCCTCCAGGTAGCGATGTAGTTTCTTGATGCTTCCAACTTCTTCATTCTTGCTATGTAACTGAAGGTCCTCATCCATGGGATTATACTAACAAACATCTTTTCTTCTCTCTCCAAGGCATTGACATTCATTCCTAAATTGTTGTCTCCAGAATTGACCGACCTTCCACAACCACTTTCGTTTTCACAGGGTGAAAGGGGGGTCGGAGTGGGCGGAGGAGGTGGGGAGTGGCACTTTATAATGAGATAGGAAGGCAAAGGTGGAGGTGGAGAACATGCCACTTCCTGATTCCCCCAATTAATTTCTGGACAAGAAAAATTATCATCCTGCCTGGAAAACGTGTCAATTTAATGACTTCAATCCCACATCATTAATTAATTATTCACCAAAGCTGGTTATCACCGAGTGAGAGGTAGGGTGAGATCATGCCATGTGGCAAATAGTGAATATACCATTCTGATATCCACTCGATAGCCTGTTCCTGCTTTTCCCCCATATCCTTTGATCCCTTTAGTCCTTAGTGCTATATTAAACTCCTTCTTGAAATCATACAATGTTTTGGGCTCTACTTTTTTCTGTGTTAGTGAGTTCCACAGGCTCACCATTGTCAGCATGAAGAAATTTCCCCTCATCTCAGCCCTAAATGGCTTACCTCATATCCTTACTTAACCATTGGTTGTAGATTATCCTGCCATCAGGAACATCTTTTCTGCAGCCAGCCTGTCCAGTCCAGTTGGAATTTTATAGATTGCTATGAGAACCCCTTTATTGTTCTGAATTCCATGAATGTAATCTGAACCAATTCAACCTGAATTGGCATCAAAAGAGAGCAGAGATAGCTCAGAACAGGTTGTTCACTCCACTATTGTAGAGTTGAAAGAAGTTTAGTATGGCTACAGCTAAAAGCATCTTGTGGAGGATTCCTGCTCTATACTGTCAGCCTTCAGGTTTCTTGGCCTTTTGTTAAGCATTCAGAAGTGTTTTGACAGTTCCTCTGCTTATTTGGCACCCATCATCCTTTAATTGGACAGCAAATGCAATTGCATCACAGGTAGACAGTGTGGTTAAGAAGGTGTTTAGCACACTTGCCGCCATTGCTCAGACAGTTGAGTATAGGAATTGGGACATTATGTTGAGGTTGTACAGGATGTTGGTGAGGCCACTTTTGAAGTAATTTGTGAATTTCTGGTCACCCTGCTCGAGGAAGGATATTATTAAATTGGAAGGGGTTCAGAAAACATTTACCACCGTACTGCCAGGCCAGGAGGGTTTGAGTTATAACGAGAGGCTGAATAAACTGGGACTTCTTTTCCCTGGAGCATAGGAGGTTGAGGGGTGACCTTATTGAGGTTTATAAAATCATGAGGGGCATTGATAAGGTGAATAGCAAAAGTCTTTTCCCTAGGGTGGGGGACTTCAAAACTAGGGTTTTAAGGTGAGAGGACAACGATTTAAAAGGGACCTGAGAGGCATTTTTTTCACACAGAGAGTGGTTCACGTATGGAGTGAACTGCCAGAGGAAGTCACAGCTGCAGACACAGTTACAACATTTAAAAGATAGTTTGATAGAAACATGAATTCTAAAGGTTTAGAGGGTTATCAGCCAAATGCATGCAAGTGAGACTAGTTTAGTTTGGGAAACTTGGTCAGCACAGAAAAGTTGGACCAAAGGGTCTGTTTCCGTGCTGTATGACATTATGACTGTATAACTCTGGTAGCCTCCCAAAAGATCATGCTGGAGGGCATACTTCCAACATGAGTGGGGGATCAGCATTAGAAGGGAAAATTTTAAAGTGAAAACCTTTTTGGTCTTTAAGGAAAATGATCTCTATATATTGCTTTGATATATTTTAACAATATAGTTTGTCGTTTAGAAAGATATGCTTGAATTTAAGAAATTATGTGTAAAATTGCATCTACAGTTTAATAAATAATGCTTGAGGTAAAATCTTACTTAACCATTATTGCTATTATACTTTAATTAAAGCAGCTTTTAACTGTGTAATGATTGATGCTGTCAGTTCACATCTGAAAGCATGCAAATCCTTACCAAACAGAATTGTAAGATTAAGTCCTGTGTTAGCTGCCATTATCTGTAGAATTTAGTCAATGAATAATTAGTAAGTCTCCAGCCATCCAGTTTTGAAGGATGAGAGAAAATAGTAGCATTGTGTTTTTACTTTTATGTGAAATTTTAGAAATATGAATAAATAATGCTGATGGTCTTAAGTTCATTCTCTATCTAGAGAAGAGCTGAAATATAGAAATAAAAGGCTAAACTTCTACTCTTAAAGGAACTGTTCTTAACCTGTCATGACAAAGAACATATTTTCATTTTTTAAAAATCTGTATACTTTGTTTTTACAATCTGCTCTTGGTTATATTGTCACACTTCAGTTTACCCAACATACTGACTCCAGCTGGTAAAACATGACTGTCTAGGTAGAGCATTCTGATTGGCTGGAATTAATACCATGTTGGTTTTGTTATTTGCAATCTTTGCTCTTATTATGGATCAAACTTTCAGGACATAGTTGCTCCATTTAGTAGCCCAGTAAGAGCTATATCTGGCCTTTGGCGTTTAGATTCAGAATTGGTCTTTCTAAATGGAAGAATGATCATTTACAAAACAACTCTTAAGTTTTACATTTTGACATAAATTCTCAAACATGAACAATGGCGATTGAATTGAATTGAATTGAATTGAATTTATTGTCACGTGTACTGAGGCACAGTGAAAACCTTTGTCTTGCGAGCAATACAGGCAGATCACAATGCTAAGTAGCATAGATAAGTAAATAATAGGTAAACAGCAGCAAAACAAAAACACAGGTACAGGCAAATGTTAAGAGTTTGTGAGTCCATTCAGTATTCTAACAACTGTTAGAAACTAGAAACTGTTTCGAAACCGGCTGGTGCGTGTTTTCAGGCTTCTGTACCTTTTCCCCGAAGGTAGAGGTTGTAGAAAAACATTGCCAGGGTGGGATGGATCTTTGAGAATGCTGGCGGCCCTTCCTTGACAACGGGCGTGGTAGGTGGATTCTATAGATGGGAGGTTGGCTTTTATGATTGTCCAGGCCAAATTCACTACTCTCTGTAACCGTCTCTGATCTTGAATGATACAGTTGCCATTCCAGGTAGTGATACATCCAGACAGAAATGGTGGCGCACCTATAAAAGTTGGCAAGGGTATTCGCTGTCATGCCAAATTTCCTCAGCTGCTTGAGGAAGAAGAGACATTGTTGGGCCTTTGTAACCAGTGCGTCCACATGAAGAGTCCAAGAAAACTTCTTGTGGATGACCACTCCCAGGAGCTTGACACTTTCCAATCATTCCACCTTTGTGCTGTTAATGTATAGCGGAGAGCATAAGTAACATCCCGTCGAAAGTCAATAATAGTTCCTTGGTTTTGCCGGTTGTTCTCAGTGCACCATTTTTCCAGGCCTTGCACCTCCCGTCTGTATTCTATTTCATCGCCATCTGAGATTCAACTGACTATGGTGGTGTCATCAGGGAACTTGTAAATGGAGATGTAATATTGCATATAAGTACATTTTACTTTTAAGAAAATTAAGTATCTTCTTGGTGAAGGCAACCTACTGTTTAGAATGAATTACCTTTAGCAGCAAATTTCACTTTATCATTTAATATTTTCCTAATATTTCTAATATTGGAACATATTTCTGGAAGTCACAGCAGTAGAAGATGTTTTGTCCTGTTGTCTCTGAATTTGACAGGTCCAAATAACATTCTGTAAGCATTGAAGGTCACCAACAAGTAAGCTTTAGATCAATTGTCCAACGTGGCCTTAGTATTTTTTCCATTCTAAAATGTAACTTTGAAGTTCTGCAAAATACACAGCACTGAGTACATTCTATAGCCTTGAGCTATAGGGAACATCTGGATTGTGACCACAAGACTACCAGCTCATAAGTGAAGCTGCAATTTCTATTTGACAAAGTGGCTCAACTAGCCTGGCTCCTCTGGTGTAGTTCTTCATTGGTAATTAGTAGTCTAAAATGTTATTAGTTGAAAGACAATTTTCTGCAGGATATAAACGTTTTAGTGACCCATTCCAAGCTCCACATTTCTGAATCTTACATGTTGCTTTCTGAATCTTGCCAGCACAGGTAGCACCACATCAAGGAATTAGAAACCTTTCTTCACAAGTACCATAGCAACAAAAATGTTTTATACATCCATCTTCACAATCACTCATTATTGGTTTCTTTTATTAATTACAACTATTTATTAATTTGTTTAAATTTGTCATTAAAGACAAATAATTTATCATTCATGCCTTTGGCTGTACTAATTTAACTTCATCAAGGAAATAGGTGTAATATGAATAAAGCATTTTGCCTTTCAACACTGTCATGTTTCCATAGTAGACTACATGCACTCATTTTAAGTAATTGTAGTTTGCTAAATAGAAATTAAACACATTGCTGAATCCCTGAAGTGCTGTACTATAATTAGAATCAAGGCCACAATTAAAAGGATGTATTTGCATTGGACTTGACACATAATTGATTATAGAATTCCCAAAGCTGTCATCTATGGTGAGCTGCTGTCTGGCTTTCTCAGTGGAGGTAGTTAAATGAAATGAAAGAGACTCAGTAAAGACCACTTTGAATTTTTGAAATGTTACTCTTGACACCTGGATAACCCACAGTTGCTAATTAAACAGCGTGACTGCCAGAATGGTCTGAAAGAACTTGAGTTTACTGTCAGTTACTTGGCTGGCAAAGCAAGCCATCTATCTACCCCATCTGGCTTCCTGTGTGATATTCAAAATCATATTTTGGTGTCCAGCATCAGTTTATTCTCTGATCAGTGCACCCACCCTAATTGAGACTCATCCATTGATTTAACAGGAAGCTTCCTCCAACACATCACAAAGGTAAGGAATAAAGGAACCTTCTGCTTCCAAGCAATTGCTAGAAACTGATAATTTACTCTCTTTACAGATTTTTAATAACTAATATTCTGTAATCTTTGATATCAACTCTAGTAACAAGTACTAGTCATATTATCCTCACAATTTAAGAGATCCAGTTATTTTGCAACCAAAGACAATGGTTCTGTTTTTCTAACTTATTTGCTTTGTTATTTTTCTGCAGATCATGCCCAATGAGCTCTACATCATCAGCAATCCATCATCAAGATGAAGAGGAAGAATCACAAAAAACTTTACCGAATACTGTTGAAGCGGATGATCTCTTTGAAAATATTTAAATTATACAGAGAGAATAGCAAATAAACCAAGTGATTAGTATATGTGTACTGCCATCATCTTATGAAATACAATTAATTATTTATAGGGAAATCTTCATCTGTAATTTCAACTATTACTATTTGGGTTCTTTGAAAGTTTAGTTTCTTATTAAATATATAAAATGAACTTATTCTTCTGCAAATATGATCTCTTTCAAATCACATAACACAAACCTTCCTCTTTTATTGTGATCCATATGCGAATGAGGACAAAGTTATGAAAATCCATGCATCTCGGACTTTTCTATTATGCCACAAATAATTTTTTTTTAAATGCATCTCTCAGAGTATTCCCTTCATAATGTCTAATGGGATTAGTTGTAAAGTTTCTAAATGCATGTGAAAGTAAGTTTAATATGAATAAGTGGCTGAATTTCCCTGTGCTTGGAAAGAAGCACATTTGACAAGAACGGCAAGGTAAGTTTAACTGCAGAATAACATAGATTTGAAGGATGTTGCTACAGGTTGGCCATCCCTCTCAAAGTACCATGCTAAGAAATAGGATGAATCTTCAAATATTGAAATCAAGGCTTGACGTCATAAGGATGCTGAATAAGATTAATGTTAATGTTTCATTACTACTGCCTTCAATACTGTTTTCAGCAAGTTTAATTTATGTTTACTTCTCTGAGTAGAGATGCCTGGCAGAGTTCCAGAGGACATAATATAAAACCAACACTTAATGTCTTAGTGTTGACAATTAGAGGATTTCTAATGTCCAACAGGTAACTGTAATTCCTAACACCACTGTCAGTAGCTGGCAGGAGTCAATTAGTTCTATAAGCATAGAAATTAGTGTTGCTAATGTCAGCAAAAATACACTTGCATATAAAATGTGCTTTTCCTCTACCATGTTAGCAGGGAAATTAACCATTTAAAATAAGTAACAAGGTCTCATTAAAGTCGTGGAAGTTAATAACAAAGGTAATTTCTAGGCTGTGGATCTCACTGTTTGGTCAAGAGTTTTTTTTTAACTGAATCCCCTCTCCAGAAACATATCATGGCATATCCTAATATGCCCATAAAGACTGTAATTTCAACAACAGTGTGCTCAAAACACCATCTATGAGGTGTAGCAGATTATATTTACTAATATTAGTTATTGGTTAATGCACTCATACAAATCCCTAGTTTATCTCTGCCTTTGCCAACACAGCATCAATTGACATATCAGGTGGGCTTATGAAAGCAACTCAACTGTAATGCCAATCTAACTGATGTGTAATGTAGCTGTATCCACTTGGAGGCAAACGTTTGAACAAAAAGACATGGTTAGGCTCACACCTTGCATTACATGACAGGAGGACACAACAAAGAGACTCAAGTAATAGACTAAAATGATAACATTATTTCGGAAAAAAAGCCCTTTGTCTTCCCTGATTTTGAGATATAACTAACCCCAGTTACCATCTTTCTTTGCTATGAGCTAAAAGAGGCATGATTTGTTATTAGCTTTAAAGAGTCCTGAATGCTGTTAGTCACTAATGTGTAATGCTCTGCTCTTAAAAAAAAGGGTAGTTACTTAGTCATTATCTTCATCATTTAGCCCTGACTGAACTTTCATCTCCAAAACCACTTCTCATCCAGGTTTACAAATTAAGAAATTTGAAGGATTACAGCAGTTTGAGGACAGTTTGAAGCCTGCTCAGGAAACAATTGGCTAACGTCTCTCTCATTCTTTTGCATCTCTGTTTTATATAGTTGCATGTGGTACTCATTGAATTTGTAAACTGATCAGTACTATTCCTTCTGAAAAATTATTTACACTCCATTAAGAAGATAATTCATTTGGGTAGTGGACTTTGAGAAAACAAACTTGCTGGATTTGTACTTTTGATTCAGTTCTGTCAGTATTGCAACAGATGGTTGTGAGTAAAAAGCTGTTACTTAGCTGAGAATTCATTACCTCACACACCTGTGAGCTGTACTCTTACTGAAGTCCATATAGATACAGTTGAACTCCTTAATTTACAATCTATCATTCAAGATTGCTAATTGTTCATTAATTTCAATAAGATGTTCTTTTGTTCCATTTTTTATGCATTACTGTTCCTGTGCTTGTATTTAATGTTGTTCCTCTACTGTAGAGCATGCACTACCATCAGTTTGTTTTGTAGTTTATCATTGGTAAAATGCTTGATGTTTATTTTTATTTCCTTTTTAAAGACATGGGTTCTGTATTTAATCTACAAACAGAGGATTAAAGACATGCAGAACAGATAACACTCACCCAGAGCACTTAAGGTGCTTCTTTGATACTGCTGCATGCCTGATCTGATGATGGGAAATGATGAAAGCTTCATTTGTTTATTCATCTATCCAGCTGGGAACCACTCTAGAAGGGTGAGCAAAGCTACATAGAGGAAGTAACTTTGAGCAGAGAAATTCATGTAAATGGTTTTCTTTGTTGAATGATGGTATTACAATTCATTTTGTGTCAATATTGAACAAATAAAAAAGTGTTGAATAAATACTATTGGTTTTGTCAAAATTGATTCCAAGCATGGTTGTTCAATGATTTGTTCAATAATTTTATTGCCTCACTAATTCCTTTCAAACAAATTTCTGTCTCCCACATTTATCCCTATAACATTAGCTTCTTCCTGGAGTATGTCACCTGGGGACCCTCTGAAACTTGAGTCAAAAGCATTTCACAGATTTAGTGCTGAGTATGGGATGACTGTTAAATTGCAAGAGCATCACTTCAGGTGATGTAATATGCAACACATACTATGATTTGCAATACATGCACGAGGACACCCCAGTCCCTTTGCATCTGAACTCAGTAATCTCTCACCATTTAGATGCTTCTTTTAACCATAAAATACTTACCTAATCTTTCTGCCAAAATGAACAATTTCACATTTTCCCACATTACACTCCATTTGTTACATCTTTGCTTGCTCACTTAGCCTATCAAGAATGTACATGTATTTGGAAAGGCAAGGACTGATTAGAGATTTTCAACATGGCTTTGTGCGTGGAAAATTATGTCTCACAAACTTGAATGAAATTTTTGAAGTAGTAAAAAAGAGGATTGATGAGGGCAGAGCGGTAGATGTGATCTATATGGACTTCAGTAAGGCGTTCGATGAGGTTCCCCATGCAAAGCTGGTTAGCAAGGTTAGATCTCATGGAATACAGGGAGAACTAGCCATTTGAATATAGAACTGGCTCAGAGGTAGAAGACAGAGGGTGGTGGTGGAGGACCGTTTTTCAGACTGGAGGCCTGTGACCAGTGGAGTGCCACAAAGATCAGTGCCAGGTCCACTACTTTTCATCATTTATGCTCACATCCAAATCATTTATATAAGACATATAGTTAGTAAGTTTGCAGGTGACAGCAAAATTAGAGGTGTGGTGGACAGCGAACAAGATTATCTCAGATTACAGTGAGATCTTGATCAGATGGGCCAATGGGCTGAGAAGTCACAGGTGGAGTTTAATTTAGATAAATGTGTGATGCTGCAATTTGGGAAAGCAAATCTTAGCAGGACTTGCACACTTAATGGTAAGGTCCTAGAGGGTGTTGCTGAACAAAGAGACCTCAGAGTGCAGGTTCATAGCTCCTTGAAAGTGGAGTCGCAGGGAGATAGGACAATGAAGAAAGCGTTTGGTATGCTTTTCTTTATTGGTCAGAATATTGAGTACAGGAATTGGGAGGTCATGTTGCGGCTGTATAGGGCATTGGTTAGGGCACTGTTAGAATATTGCATGCAATTCTGGTCTCCTTCCTATTGGAAAGATGTGAAACTTGAAAGGGTTCAGAAAAGATTTACAAGGATGTTGCCAGGGTTGGAGGATTTGAGCTATAGGGAGAGATTGAATAGGCTGGGGCTGTTTTCCCTGGAGCATCGGAGACTGTGGGGTGACCTTATAGAGGTTTATAAAATCATGAGGGGCATGGATAGGATAAATAGACAAGATCTTTTCCCTAATGTGGGGGAGTCCAGAACTAGAGGGCATAGGTTTAGGGTGAGAGGGGAAAGATATAAAAGAGACCTAAGGGGCAACTTTTTCACACAGAGGGTGGTATATGTATGGAATGAGTTGTCAGAGGAAGTGATGGAGGCTGGTACAGATTTGTCAAGCATGTTTCTCTTTCACAAAACCATGTTGACTCTGACTAATTACAATAAATTTTTCCAAGGGATTTGTTAGAATATCTTTTTAAAATGATAGCTTCTAACATTTTCACTATGACGGATATAAATCTAACTGAATTTCAGTTTTCTGCTTTCTGTCTTTCTCCCATTTTGAATAAAGGAGTTACATTCTAATTCTGCCAATCTTAGGACTGTCCCCAAACCGAAGAAAGTTTGAGAATTTAAAAGCATCTCCTAGCCAGTTCTTTTAAGGCCATAACATGAAGTCCTTAGGACTTGAGCAGTTGTCAACCTGCAACTCTTAACAGTCACCAAAGTGGTACTGAATAAATTGTTATTTTTCTGAGTTCTTTCCTCCTTTCTGTTTCCTGATTTATCACTGCTTCTTGGATCTGTATATTCTCTATATTTAAGGCAGATGCAAAATACCTGTTCAA
Source organism: Chiloscyllium plagiosum (assembly GCF_004010195.1). Taxonomy (NCBI): domain Eukaryota; kingdom Metazoa; phylum Chordata; class Chondrichthyes; order Orectolobiformes; family Hemiscylliidae; genus Chiloscyllium; species Chiloscyllium plagiosum. The sequence continues at coordinate 42,101,024 of NC_057711.1, forward strand.
TTCACTTGTCATTCTTGTTATTCACTCATGGGACTTGGGAGTTGCTGGCTGACCAGCATTTATTGCCTGTCCCTAGTTGCCCTTGAGAATGTGATGGTGAGCTGCCTTCTTGAACTGCTGTAGTCAATGTGTTGTAGGTTGACCCACAATTCCCTTGGGTGGGTGGTGGAATTCCAGCATTTTGACCCAGCAACAATAAAGGAATGGTGATATATTTTGAAGTCCGGATGGTGAGTGGCTTGGAGGGGAACTTGAAGGTGCTGGTGTTCCCATGTATCTGCTGCCCCTTATCCTTCTAGATTGAAGTGGTCATTGGTTTGAAAGGCGCTGTCTAAGAATCTTCGGTGATTTTCTGCTGTATAGCCTGCAGATAGTATAGACGTGTGCCACTGAGCAGGTGGAGGGAGTGGATGATTTTGGATGTGATGCCAGTCCAGCTGCTGCTTTGTCTTGGATGGTATCAAGGTTCTTGAGTGTTGTTGACCCAGGCAAGTAGGAAAAATTCCATCACACTCTTGACTTGTGTCATGTAGATGATGGATAACATTTGGAGAGTCAGAAGGTGAGTTATTCACCACAGTATTCCTAACTTCTGATGCTCTTATAACCATTATATTTATATGGTGAGTCCAGTTTAGTTTCAATGTTAATCCCTGGGATGTTGATAATGGATGATTCAATGATGGTAATGCCATTAAGCGTCAATGCCAATGTGTTGATCTCTTGTTGGTGATAGTCATTTGTGTGGCATGAATGTTACTTGCCATTTTTCATCACAAACCTGGATATTGTCCAGGTCTTGCTACATTTAAACACAGGCTGCTTCAGTATCTGAGGAATTGCAAATGATGCTGAATGTTGTGCAATAAACACAACAAATGTAGGCGGCAATCCATTGGGAGTGGCACAGTGGCTCAGTCATTAGCACTGCTGCCTCACAGTGCCAGGAACCCGCGTTTGATTCCCGCCTCGGGCGACTGTCTGTATGGAGTTTGCACATTCTCCCTGTGTCTGCGTGGGTTTCCTCCGGGTGCTATGGTTTCATGGAACATAGAACGTAAAAAAGTACAGCACAGAACAGGCCCTTTGGCTCACGATGTTGTGCGGAGGATTATTCCTAATCTAAAATAAAATAACCTAACCTACATTCCCCTCAATTCACTGCTATCCATGTACATGTCCAGCAGTCGCTTAAATGTCCCTAATGACTCTGCTTCCACCACCACCACTGGCAATGCATTCCATACATTTACAACTCTCTGCATAAAGAACCTACCTCTGACGTCTCCTCTATATCTTCCTCCTACTATCTTAAAACTATGACCCCTTGTGCCACTCAATCCTGCTCTGGGAAAGGTCTCTGGCTATTGACTCTATCCATGCCTCTCATTACCTTGTATGCCTCAATCAGGTCACCTCTCTTCCTCCTCCTCTCCAGAGAGAAAAGTCCGAGCTTAGCCAACCTTTCTTCGTAAGGCAAGCCCTCCAGTCCAGGCAGCATCCTGGTAAATCTTTTTTGCATCCTTTCCAAAGCCTCTGTATCTTTCCTATAATAGGGTGACCAGAATTGGACACAACATTCTAAGTGTGGTCTCACCAGGGACTTGTAGAGCTGTAGCAAAACCTTGTGGCTCTTAAACTCAGTCCCCTGTTAATGAAAGCCAAAATACCATATGTTTTCTTAACAACCCTATTCACTTGGGTGGCAACTTTGAGGGATCTATGTACTTGAACACCAAGATCCCTCTGTTCCTCCATACTGCCAAGAATCCTGTTTTTAATCCTATATTCAGCATTCAATTTCGACCTTCCAAAATGCATCACTTTGCATTTATCCAGGTTGAACTCCATCTGTCATTTCTCAGCCCAGCTCTGCATACTATCTATGTCATGCTGCAGCCTGCAATGGCCCTCAATACTATCAATAGTACCTCCAACGTGTGTGTCATTGATAAATTTACTAACCCACTCCTCAACCTCCTCATCCAAGTCATTTATCAAAACTACAAAGAGCAGAGGCCCAAGAACAGAGCCCTGTGGGAAACCACTGACCACCAGGCAGAATATTTTCCATCTAAAACCACTCTCTGTCTTCTGTCAGTTAACCAATTTTGAATCCAGACAGCCAAATCTCCCTGTATCCCATACCTCCATACTGTGAGGAAAGCTTATCAAAGTCCATGCTGAAGTCCATGTATGCCATTAGGGTGGCATGGTGGCACAGTGGTTAGCACTGCTCCCTCACAGTGCCAGAGACCCGGGTTCAATTCCCACCTCAGGCGACTCTCTGTGTGGAGTTTGCACATTCTCCCCGTGTCTGCGTGGGTTTCTCCGGGTGCTCCGGTTTCCTCGCACAATCCAAAAATGTACAGGTTAGGTGAATTGGCCATGCTAAATTGCCTATAGTGTTAGATGAAGGGGTAAATGTAGGGGAATGGCTCTGGGTGGGTTGCGCTTCGGCGGGTTGGTGTGGACTTATTGGGCCGAAGGGCCTGTTTCCACACTGTAAAGAATCTAATCTAAACATCCACTGCTCGACCTTCGGCGACTTGTCTTGTCACCTCCTCAAAGAACTCAATAAGATTTGTGAGCTGACTGCCTTTAATCCAAATAGTCATAAATCCTATCCCTCAGAATTCTTTCCAAAACCTTGCTGACCACAGACGTACAACTAACTGCTCTGTAATTGCCAGGGATTTCCCTATTCCCCTTCTTGATAAAAGGAACATTCGCCTCCCTCCAATCCTCCGGTATGACTCCCATGGAGAGTGAGGAAGCGAAGATCTTCGCCAGTGGCTTAGCAACCTCCTTTCGCTCTTATGGAGTAACCTCGGATAAATTTGGTCTGGCCTTGGGGACTTATCTATCTTAATGTTTTTGCCAAACTTTCCAGCACATCAACTTCATCAATCTTGATCTGTTCAAGCCTGTTCCCCAGCTCCTCAAAGTTCTCATTCACAACAAGGTCCCTTTCCTTAGTGAAAACTGAAGCAAAAAACTCATTTAGGACATCCCCTATCTGCTCAGACTCCACGCACAAGTTCCCTATGCTATCTCTGACCGGCCCTACCTTCTCCCAGATCATTCTCTCATTCCTCACATATGAGTAACATGCCTTTGGGTTCTCCCTAATTCTTCCTTCCAAGCCTTTCTTGTGCCCCCTCCTGGTTCTCCTCAGTCCATTCCTGAGCTCCTTTCTAGTAAGCCTGTAATCCTCTAAAGCAGTGCTAGATCCTTGCTTCCTCCACTTTATGTAAACTGCCTTAGGACACTACCCTGAGGAACTCCTGCAGCAATATCTTGTAGCTGAGATGCTCAATCTCCAACAGCCAGAACCATCTTTCTTTGTGCTGGGAATGTGTCCGACCAGCAAACCGTTTTGCCCTTGATTCCCATTGATTACAACTTTTTGTGGGCTCCTTGATGCCATACTATCAAATGCAACCTTGACATCAAAGGCAATTATGCTCACTTTCCCTCTTCAAATCAGCTCTTCTGTCTGAGTTTGACCCAAGACTGCAACAAAATCAGAAGCTGAGTGGCTTTGGCAGAACCTAAATTGTGTATCAATGAGCAGGTTATTAGTGGCTTAGTACCAATTAATACCACTATCATCAACATTCCATCATGTGGCTGATGATTAAGAACAGACACATGGGACAGTAATTATCCTTTTTGTGCCAGGATATACATGGTAAATTTTCCACATTGCCAAGTAGATGCCCATGTTCCAGCTGTAGTGGAATAGCTTGGCTAAGCACAAGATAGTTCTGAAGCTCAAGTCTTCAGGACTATTAATGGAATGTTGTCAGGGCTTATTGCTTTTGCCATCAGCCATGTTTTGAAATCACACTAAATGAATCTATTTGGCTGAAGACTGACATCTGTGATACTGGACACCAGGCCAAATGGACTACTCCTCCAATTTTTTTTTATCTCAGGAGGACGCCAAAATGAATCATTCACTCATCACTTCTGAAGGTGCTTCCAATGCTTCAGTTTTGCACTGAGGTGTTGGGTTCCCCCATCATTGAGCCGCCTCTTACAATAGATTGTTTATCAATCTATAACCTTTCACAATCTGATGTGGCAGAACTGTAGAATTGAGATTTGATCCATTAGTTATTATATCACTGAGTTCTCTTTATCTCATGTTGTTCCACAATTTATCATTTTAATCAGTCCTGTGTTGGAGATTGAACAGAATTGACATTATTTTTAGGTATGGCTGGTGTTGCTCCTGCATACAATACAATGGATCCTTAATTGATTTTGTCTCTGCAAGGACTCTGCAGTGGTCAGTCTTTTCAATAATGCCATGGACAAATGCATCTGTTACATGTGAACAAAGGCAACTGTGTTTATCCCTCTTGTTGGTTCATTCACCATCTGCTGCAGACACAGTCTAACAGCTAAGACCTTCAGGCCTTGACTAATTTGGTCAGTATTGGTCAAAAAGAGCCACATCTACGAACAATTCTAACAAATTTGTCAAACATAATTTCCCTTAGTAGAATCATGTTGACTTGTTCCAATTCTACTGTGCTTTCCTAAATGCATAGTTAAGACTCCATCAAAATTGGATTCGAGCATTTCCCCATCAACTACTGTTAGACTAGCTGGCCTGTACTTCGCTTTTTATTTTCTGTCTCTTTCCTTTCTTGAAAAGCAGTTTAACATTTACTCATTTTCATTCTGATGGAATCATTGCCAAATCTATGGAATTTTGGGAAATCCTGGCCAGTGCATCCACTCAATAGCTATCTCTTTTAGAGCTCAAGTGTGTAAACAACCAGGTCTTAGAGATTTGTCTCATTTTAGCCCCTTAAGTATACTTTTTTTCATGCAAATGTTAATTTCCTTAATTTCTTCACTCGTTTTAATCCCTAGCACACCATTTATCTCTGGTGACTAAATTGTGACTACAAACTCAAAATATTTATTCAGTACCAAAAAAGAGAAAATGCTGGAAAATCTCAGCAAGTCTGGCAGCATCTGTAAGGAGAGAAAAGAGCTGATGTTTCGAGTCTAACTGACCCTTTGTCAAAGCTTTGGCAAAGGGTCAGTTAGACTCAAAACGTCAGCTCTTTTCTCTCCTTACAGATGCTGTCAGACTTGCTGAGATTTTCCAGCATTTCCTCTTTTTAGGTTTCAGATTTCAGCATCCTCAGTAATTTGCTTTTATATTTATTCAGCACTTCTACATTTCCTTATTCCCAATGATAATTTCTCTTGTCTCTGCTTTTAAAGAACTGACATTAACTTTAGCTACTCTCTTCCTTTTCATGTTATTAGAAAAGCTGTTAGTGTGTGATTTATGTTTTATTCTTGAGTTATTTACTCTTTTTTTTCTTCTTACAACATTGTCAGCCTCTCTTAAATTCAAAAGTACGCTTGATTTCCTGAGCAAACTATGAATGGGTTTTTGGTTGTCAGTGTAATGTACTGTCATTGAATATTTTGTTATGACTCACTCCAGTAACATGCTGAACTATTCTTGGAGTCTTCAGGAATTTAAAGATTTTAATCAGCACTCAGAATTCCCCAATTTACCTGATTTTGAGACCCAAATTGATAGAAAGCTTGGACCAGATTTCTGCACTGGACTAGAATGACTATTTATAACAAGTAATTGGAATCTAGCTATAGATTAAATAGTAAATCATCAGCACGTAACACTGCTAATTAAAATTCTTATCTCCTTATAAGGTCCCCTTTGCAGACACAGTCAGATAAATAGACAGGGAGGGTCTTTTGGGCAGGGTGAAAAACTGGAAAGAGAGTTTGGTGGTCTTTATTCCAGATTTTGTTATTCAGATTATCTTTGCTGACTCCTTTGTTGTTGATGTGACTCCTCTGCTGGCCAGAATGTTGCTTCAGTCATCTTTCTCTAGGTGTTTTCACAGATTAGTATGCAACACAAGGCGGCTGGTTCAATTATAAAAAAAACATTAACTTATCAGCACATCTTACAACTGTTGCAGGAAACGTAAACTGTTTTCCTTCAGGTTTATAGTGAGCTTTGACTGCAGAAAACAGAAAGACTGCATCTGACCTGGGACACAGATCCCTACACTACCTACTGTCTATGTCTTAATCCCAGATTCAAACTGTTCTGTTACCTGAAAACCAATCTCAAAGTTGTTGGCTGGCTAAAAAACGTCTGACTCGATATCTGGTTACTAACCCAATCATAGAGTCATAGAGACATTCAGCATGGAAACAAACCCTTAAGTCCAACTTGTCAATGCCGATCAGATATCCTAAATTAATCTAGTCCCATTTGCTAGCACTTGGTCCATATACTTCAAAACCTTACCAAATCATATACCTATCCAGATGCCTTTTAAATGTTGTGATTGTACCAGCCTTCACCACTTCCTCTGAAAGCTCATTCCATACACGTACCACCCTCTGTGTGAAAAGGTTACCCCTTAAGTCCCTTTTAAATCTTTCCCCTCTCACCTTAAACCTATGCCCTCTAGGTCTGGACTCCCCTACCCCAGGGTGTCTATTACCCTATCCATGCCCCTCATGATTTTATAAACCTCGATAAGGCCACCCCTTAGCCTCCAACGCTCCATGGAAAACAGCACTAGCCTTTTCAGCCTCTCTCTATAGCTTAAAACCTCCAAACCTGGCGACATGTTTGTAGTTCTTTTCTGAACCCTTTCAAGTTTCACAATATCCTTCCTATAGGAGTAATTTATTGTTGCCATCAAAAACTTCACCTGTACACCCTCTTGCCTCCAAATAATCTACAATTTAAACTTAAATTACTGACTGTTTAAAAAGTTGCCTATGTGGTGCTTGCAATGGGTATCACATTACTTGTTTTCAAAATATACAGCAACCTTTTCCAATGCTGCTCTTAAAATGTCTCTTTCTCATTGCAGTTGTTTTTAAAAAGTACAAAATAAAAAGACACAATTCTTACAATTTTGAATTGTTTCTTTGATTGTTTCACACTGTTCAGTTGCTGCAATACCTTTTATTTACCTAATTGACCTGAGCCAGCTCTCTCCTCAAGCTTATGTAATTGAATTTATTTAAACTTAAAGATGCTTGTATGTATTGGATTATTTCACTTTCAAGTTGAACGTGGGATATAACAGTTCAGCTCCCATATTTAATTCACTCCATCCACCACATTTCAACTGCTGGAATCTTCAATAAATTATTTCATGGAATCAAACTTAGTTATATTTTACAGAATTGTACATTATGCTAGCCATATCTATAAGCAAAAATTATTCAAAATAATATTTTTTTCAAGCAGAATATCAGATCCAAAACATAGGCACTTTTCCATGGGAATTGCGGAAATCATTGACTTTCCAGATAAGCACTATGTACTACAACTGGTTGACAGACTGAATAGTTTTGTTTATGTGTATGTTATCCATTAGCTAAAGGATTAAAACTTAGACTTTACTTGGAGCAAGATAAAGGCAACTATATTTGCAGGGATTTCAGTAGCTTTTTCTTATCCTGTCTTATTATTTTTTATCTGAGTTCGTTCTTCCCAATTACAGCTAATTTGTTATGCAATGCAAAATTTATTTTGTGCTAATTGTATCATCTGTGATATGAAAATGACAGGAGCTTTCTGTGGGGGACTCAATTCCACAGGAATCTGTCCTGGTTTCCATGCTGTTTGAATTATGAATGCTAATCTGGGAGAAGGCATTTTGAGGACTGGAAAGCTTGCAGAAGACTGCAAGCTATGTGCCAAGATAACCATTGCTGGGGAGATTTGTAGCAATGAAAGGGGTTTGGACAAATGTAGTTAAGAACTAGAGTGGCTGAAAGGATTTCATATGGAAAATGTGTGCAGTAAATGTCAACTACTCAAGTCCTGGGATCATGAATGTTTAATTAGAAGTCAAAGCAGGTTAGCCTATAATTCATTGATAAGAACACATTTAAGATACTCTGTACAATTTTGCAAAGCTTACTGCTAACCATTAAATGGAGATTAATCAATTTGAGAGGGAACTGAGAAAACCCATAAGGAGTTGAATGCCAGGTTTTAAGAATAGGCTGATGGAAGGGGGTATATTTACAGAGAAGAACATAAGATTAAAGGGATTTAATGCTAGCCTTGAAAATGTCTTTTTCAAAATTAGATTAAGTTAGAATTTTAGTTTGCCAAATTTACGACTATAACTTGCACAACTCATCTCCTAGCACCACAGACAAGCAGGACAGGAACAAGCAGATTATTTATGTTGTAAGAATCAAAGTCTTTTCTCTAACCCACTGTATTCTCAGTTGCCATAATACTAAGAGTCGCAACTCAGGAACTAAACAAGGCTTGCATTGAAATTCATGATTGAAACATCAATGTCATGATATAATTTGAAGGTCCACACAGGAGGAGCCTTATGCTATTCACTGCCTGACAGCACTAACATGTCAAGAGTTCAACAATTTAAATTTTAAAAACCTTGTGGCAATTACTTTGCTGTTTTTTTGTTTCAAAGCTGCATCAGTACTATGTGTGAAAACATCCTCCTGCAGCAAGTATTGGAAACTATCTAATGATAGCGTTCCAATTTCTTTACCCAATTGCCAGTTCCCTCACACCTACATCTGCACTGTGCACATACAAACAGAGGTGTACATACTTCTCTGACAGAGGGATAAGTGCTTGGAAACACTGGTTTCAGTGCGTCAGTGCATAGAGTAATAGTTATGAGACTAGTTTGTATATACAGAGTATTGGTGTGACCATATCTTAAGTATTGTGCATGGTATTGGTCTCCTTATTTCAGCTGGAAGCAGTTAAGAGAAGATTTCGTAGACTATTACCTGGAATGTCCGATGTGGAAAGGTTGGATCCACTAGGTTTGTATCTGCTGGAGTTTAGAAGTGTAAGAGGAAACTATATATAAGGTCCTGAGGGTGAATGTGGAAAATCTCCTTCTTATGGGAGATTCTATAACTAGAAGTCATTGTTTTTTTTAAAAAATCATCCAAAAGGAGAGTTAAGGAGACTGTTTACTCATAGGGGGTTGTGATTCATTAAAACTCTCTTCCTGAAAAGATGACAAAAGCTGAATCCATTTGTATTTTAAACTGATTCTTGATCCCTAAGGGGTGAAAGATTACCAAGAGCTGATGGGAATATGGACTAATCAGATCAGCCATGGTCTTATTGAATAGGAGAGTAGGTTCAAAGGTATGAGTGGCCTATTTCTGCTCCTAATTCATAATGTACATTGGTCTGTACTAGCTTAGCAACCCAGCAGTGAGTGCCAATCCTGTCAAGGCAAGAAGAGAAATTGAGCCCAATAGATGTTTTAATCTGGCTTTTACTTCAGATATGAGATGTTGCCAAAATTACTCAGAGGCCAAACATGGGTAATAAATATGGCCTTACTATGATCCTGCATCTGCAGAATAATGTGATGGTCACATTTCCAGTGAGATTGTGTGAAAGAATATATGATTAGATGGCCACCGCCAATGTAGATTAATGCACAAAAGTATTTCCAACAATATCTGTTAGCAATAATGTGCCTATCTGTTAAAAATGCAACAAACCAAGTTCAGACAGTCATGTTCACCAGAGAGCCAGCTACAGATCAGTGCCTTTACCATGGAGGACACCTGCAGCATTACCTTGCTGGAAAGTTGACTGATGTACTTAGTGCTGTGGTATGTCAGTTGGAGCCCCTGCCTCACTGGACTTACTGTTTACTGAACTGTTCAGTCACCTAATTGCAAATTTGTACACGCTTAATTTGATTTCGCTTACTTTTAGTCCAATAGACTCTTCCCACTTCAGATCTTGATGGCCTCATGCCATGTGTGGTGACTCCAGCTGTTCTTGCTGAAGATTACTAGCATGCATTCTAATATTTTACATTTGATTTCGCTTACTTTTAGTCCAATAGACTCTTCCCACTTCAGATCTTGTAAATTAAAAACAATTGAAGAAATACTTGATGGCCTCATGCCATGTGTGGTGACTCCAGCTGTTCTTGCTGAAGATTACTAGCATGCATTCTAATATTTTACTGGACTATAACCTGGAATGTCCTATGTGGAAAAGTTTGATTTTTAAAAAAAAAACTTCTTGTGGGTTACTGGCATCATTGGCTTGCCAGAACTTATTGTCCATCCCTAGATGGTGGTGAGCTGCTGCCTATGTGCTGTAGGTGGACTCAAAATGACTTCAGGGAGTGAATTCCTGGATCTGGTACCAGCGACTGTAAAGCAGTGGTCATATATTTCCAAGTCAGGGTGGTGAGTGGCTTGGAGGGGAACTTGCAGATATTTTTTCTTTATTCATTTGTGAAATGTGGGTGTTGCTCGCTGCCCAACATTTTATTGCCCATCCATAGTTGTCCTTGAGTAGGTAGTGGTGAGCTGCCTTCCTTAACCACTGTAGTCTACCTGCTGTGGGTTGACCTATAGTGCCATTAGGGAGAGAATTCCCAGATTTTGACCCTGTGACAATGAAAGAACGGTAATATATTTCCAAGTCAGGATGGTGAGTGGTCTGGAGGGGAACTTGAACATGGTGGTGTTCACATATATCTGTTATCCTTGCCTTCTAGATGGAAGTTGTTGTGGGTTTGGAAGGTGCTGTCTGAGGATATTTGGTGAATTTCTGCAATTCATCTTGTAGATAGTATACGCTGCTGCTACTGAGCGTCGGTGGCGGAGGGAGTGGATGCTTGTGGATGAGGTGCCAATCAAGCGAGCTGCTTTATCCTGGATGGTGTCAAGTTTCTTGAATGCTGTTGGAGCTGCACTCATCCAAGCAAGTGGGGAGTTTTCCATCACACTCCTGATGTTTGCCTTGTAGATAGTGGACAAGCTTTGAGGAATCAGGAGGTGAGTTACTCGCTGCAGTATTCCAAGCTTCTGATCTGTTCTTGTTTATGTGGTGAGTCCAATTGCATTTCTGGTCAATGATAACCCCAAGGATGTTGATAGTGGGGGATTCAGTGATGGTAACATCACTGAATGCCAAGGGGCAGTGGTTAGATTGTCTCTTATTGGTGATGGTCATAGTCTGGCAATTGTGTGGTAAGAATGCTTCTTGTCACACTTGTCAGCCCAAACCTAGATATTGTCCAGATCTTGATTGCATCTGAACATGGTCTGCTTTGGTATCTGAGGAGTTGCAAATGGTGCTGAACATTGTGCAATCATTGGCGAGCATCCCCACTTCTGACCTTATGATGGAGGGAAAGTCATTGATGAAGCAGCTGAAGATGGTTGAGCTAAGGACACTACTCTGAGGAACTCCTGCAGAGATGTCCTGGATCTGAGATGTCTGACCTCCAACAACCACAACCATCTACCTATGTGTCAGGTATGACTCCATCCATTGGAAGTTTGCCCCTGATACCCATTGATTCCAGTTTTGCCAGAGCTCCTTGATACCACATTCGGTCAAATGCAGCCTCGATGTCAAGGGCTGTCACTCTCACCTCACCTCTGAAATTCAGCTCTTTTGTCCATGTTTGAACCAAGGCATTAATGTGATCCGGAGCTGAGTGGTCCTGGTGGAACCCAAATTGGGCATCACTGAGCAGGTGCTGCTTGATAGCACTGTTGATGACATCTTCCATCACTTTTCTGATGATCAACAGTAGACCGATGGGGCAGCAATTGGCCGGGTTGGATTGGTCCTGCATTTTAAATACAGAATATACGTGGGCAATTTTCCACATTGTCGGTTAGATGCCAATGTTCTAGCTGTACTGGAACAGCTTGACTAGGGGAGCGACAAGTTCTGGAGCTCAAGTCTTTAGTACATGGTGGTGTTCCCATATATCTGTTGTCCTTGCCTTTTAGATGGAAGTTGTTGTGGGTTTTGAAGGTGCTGTCTGAGGATATTTGGTGAATTTCTGCAATTCATCTTGTAGATAGTATACGCTGCTGCTACTGAGCGTCGGTGGCGGAGGGAGTGGATGCCGGAATGTTGTCAGGGCCTGTTGCTTTTGCAGTGTCCAATGTCTCCAACTATTTCTTGATGTCACATGGAGTGAATTGAATTGGCTGAAGTCTGGTATCAGTAATGCTGGGGACCTGTAGAGGGGATATGACCTATTGTGACTGGGAAGATTCCAAAAAATTGCTCAAATGATATTAGAAGATCTACTTTTGTGAATTTGGAAACTATGGAACTATCAGAGAAAGAAAAATATCTTACATATATCTTACTTCACATTGTATCCATGTTATGAGAATCTACTCAAAATGGTTTAGATATAGACTATTGCATCTTGTTACTCAGCTCAAATAACTCTGAATGTCCTGAGCTTAAATATATTTTGATAATAAATATATATTTCAGTTAACTTCGTCCAATGTCACACCCAGCTAATTCAAGAAAATTCACTCCAAGAAACTTCATACATCTCCTCTCTGGACTCAATTTGCCTCGTGACCCACATTTGTGTTATAATTTAGTTTTACAGTAGCGTCTCGACATACGAACTTAATCCGTTCCAGGACCCAGTTCGCAAACCGAAAAGTTCACGAACTGAATCAATTTTTCCCATTGTTCGGATAGCGTAAGAATGCTTGGACGTAGCAACGAACGCTGTTCACAGCGCACGCGCCAAAGACGAACTGAATGAGATCACACGGGGCCCGAGAGCTTTTGAATTCAACAAGCGTGTAGCAAAGCAGAACAATGAAACCATGTGATCGCACACGGGCTTTTTGCGTTCGTACCTTCGTCGTACCTTGAATTTCATACGTACGTTGAAAATTTTACGTACAATCCTGTTCGTAAACCGATTTGTTCGTGAACGGGGTCATTCGTATGTCGAGGCGCTACTGTATTTTAAAACATGTTTAATTCCACTTCAGCCTATTGTACAATAGCCTCCCCTAAATTAATCTGCCAATCTGACATTAATCACTTTGGAATTAGAAGCAATTTTGTGTGGCACTGTAGGACAAGAACAAGTTCATATGACAAAATAACATTTTACTTTTTTCTGGTTTCTTGGCCAAGCCAATAATATTGTGACTAGCAAATGAAGCTGAGTGTTTGGATTCATCGCAAACTAAGATCAATCAAATTCTTTCATTACTTTATACTTCCTCAGTATAATTAATTAATTAACGATCATAATCTGTAGAATCATACAACGTAGAAGGAGGCTGTTTAATTTGTTGAGTCTGTGTTAGCTTTTTGAAAGAACAATCCAGTTAGTTCCAGTCAATGGCTCTTTCTCCAAAGCTCTACAAATATCTATTTTCCAAGTATTTATCCAACCTTGAAAGTCTCCTTGATCATCTTTTAAGGTAATACATTATCATAAACTCACTGTATAAAATAAATTTTTGTTTACTTTCAGGATATTTTGACAATCATCTGAAATCTATGTTCTCTGGTGATTCATTCTGCCAGTAGAAACAGTTTCTCCTTATGCAGTCTCATCAAAATCCTTCTATTCAACCTTCCCTCTGCTGCTTGGAGAACAATTCCAGCTTTTCTGTCTCTCATGCCTAGTAATAATGTTAATAGATCCCTTCTGCATGCTGTCCAAAGCTGTCTCAAGGTGGTGCCCAGAATTATATTTTTCATTTGGCATAGGAATGTGGCCATCGCTGACCAGGCCATCATTTATTGCCCAACTCTAATTGTCAGCAATGCAAATAAAAGGAAACTATACTGCTGTGAATCTGGAGTTACATGTAAGACAGCAGATTCTTAAAAGACATTAATGAACCGGATGGGTTATTACGATGGATGTTGGTTACATGGTTGCCAATAGGCTAACCTTCAATTCTAAACTTTTATTGAATTCAAATTTCACCATCTGCCACAATGAAATTTGATTATTTGACCCCAGAACATTAGCCTGGGGTTTCAGATTACTTGTATAGTAACAGTGCCACCACATCTTCACCACCTCCCCTATACAATACTCCAGCTCAGAACTAAACAGTGAATTATAAAGGTTCACCATTACTTCCTTCTGTACTTAGGCCTCTTTATAAACCAAAGATCTGGAATGCTTTAATAACTAGCCCTATTACCTCACAATTTGTGAATACGTGCTCTCTTTTTCTTATTGTCAGCATATTCTCTTTTAATGTTATACCATTCAGTTCATACTGCTACTTCTCATCACCTCTCTTCTGAATGCAGCATTTCAAATTATTTTCATGTGATTTAATTTGATTTGGTTTAAGCTTTGTTGTCACATACTCAAAGACAGAAGTATAGGATACAGTAAAGAGTGTACAGTAAAATGGTGCCATTTTAGGTACAAAGGTACCGAGGTACAAAACTTACCTATAAGTAGTAACATTGAGAAACAAAGTTAAAAGTGAAGCATTACCGTTGTTCTTAGTATAAGTAGAAAATAAAGAAATAAAGGTAAAAGTTAACCTTACAGTCCTTCCTAGTATTAAGTGAAAAAATAAAGGAATAAAGGTAAAAGTTCAACAGTTTTCCCAGCAAGGACTCAGTCTTCTTCGTTTTGGCCCACTCTTCGGGAAACCTCAGGCTTCCTGCTGTAGATGTCGCAGATGCCGTGGGACCGCCCTCACCGACTCTTCAGGCTCGATCTAACCACGTTGCCAAGATGTACTGAGACAAATGTGTAATCCAGTTATTCAGTACCAGCCCAGACAAAGCTGTATCTGAGATTATAGTGACTAGGCCTTTATTTATTGAAGACACATGAACATATGACTTAGGAGCAGCAGTAGGCTATTCAGGCCCGTGAGCCTGCTCTTGGATTCAATAAGATATTGGCTGTTCAGGTTGTAGTCGAGAGTGTAGTGCTGGAAAAACACAGCAGGTCAGGCAGTGTCCAAGGAGCAGGATTCCTGATGAAGGGCTTATGCCCAAAACGTCGATTCTCCTGCTTCTCGGATACTGCCAGACCTTCTGTGCTTTTCCTGCACTACACTCTCGATTCTGATATCCAGCATCTTCAATCCTCACTTTCTCCTCATCACATTGTAATCTGAATTCCACATTCCAACTGTCCCAATAGCCTGTCATCTCCTTGCTTAACAAGTACCATCTGCCCCTCACTTAAAACTATTCAAGGACTCTATTTCTGAAAAGATGATGGAAGCTGACTTCAAAAGTCTCATGACACTCTGAGAGAAAAAAATGCATCTGTTTCTTCTCCAAATCTACCCTGTCAATACGCCTCAAAGTTTTGTTTCATCCAAGCCACTACTTCTAAATTTACTTTATTAGCCTATTTTTCTAATCAACCTGTTTATAGCTGTTATTATATACCTCTGGAGCAGGTGGGACTTGAAACCCAAGCCTCCTGGTCCAGTATAGGGACACTACCACTGTGCAGCTAGAGGACCCCTCAGCTGCTTCACCTCTCAGACCTTTTCCTCATAAGAAATCTCTCCCCCTTCCAATCCAGATATTATTTTGGTATAAATTCTCTAAACTATCTCCAATGCATTTACATCCTGAGTACCCCATACAACTGAAGCATAACCTTTTGGATTCCATTCCTCTCATGATAAATGATAACATTTTACTTTCCTAATTGCTTGCTGTGTCTGCATACTGGCGTTTTTGAAATTTAAGCACAAGGACACTCGAGTCTCATCCTGAAGCAATGCTAACTTTCACCATTTAGATAATTTGCCTTCTTTTATTCTTACTGCCAAAATGGACACAGAACCATAGAAGTAACGCAGCACAGAAGGGGGGCCAATCTTGTCCATGCTGATACAAAGGCATCCAAGATGCCCTTCCTAATCCCATCTTCCTGCAAATGCTCCCTAATCCAGCAATTTATAGCATTTAAGGTGCAGATCCAGAGTTTAAGGTCTCTGCCTCCACCACCAACTCGGGCAGTGAATTCTAGACACTCACCATCCTCTGCATTAAAAATGCTTTTTCTCACATCCCCTTTAATCCTCTTACACTTTGCTTGAATCTGTGACTCCTGGTTTTTGAACTCTCTGCCAAGGGAAACAGGTCCCTCCTGTCTAATCTATCTCTACCTCTGACAATTTTGTATAGCTCAATCATATCACCCCTAAGCCTTCTATGTTCCGAGTAAAACAACCCTAACCTCTCCAAATTCTCCCCCTAGCTAAAACACTCCTGCCCTGGCAACATTCTAGTAAACCTTCTCTGCATTCTCTCCAGATCAATTACACTCTTCCTGCAATGTGGTGGCCAGAATTGTACACAATATTCCAGCTGTGGCCTCACCAGTGTTTTATACAGTTTCATCTTTATTCCCCGATTTTTGTATTCAATTCACAATTCAATGACAATTTCACATTTTCCCAAACTATACTCTATTAATTTATAACTTCTTGTAGCCTCCTTATTTCCACTTCACAACTTATTTTCCTACCTATATTTGCATTGTCAGCAAATTTGGCAAGCTTCCATCCCTGCATCGAAGAAATTCATATAAGTTTTTAACAGTTAGGTCCCAGCATCAATCCCTGTGGAACACCAATCACTGCAGAAACTGAAAAATACTCATTTATACCAACTTTGCTTATTGTTGGCAAGCCAATCTTCTCCCCATGCTACCATGAGATCATTAATTAATCTTGAAACATTGCACAATACCAGGTCTAGCACAGTCTGCTCTCTGATTAACTTTAAAATGTGCTATTCCAAGAAACTATCCTGAAAACATTCTATGAACTCTTCTTCTAGGCATATTTACTAGTTGATAAGTAGATTACTATCGGCCATGATTATTGCTGTTCCATTCTGAAAAGCTCTCATTATTTCTTCCTTTATGCTCCACTTACCAAATGGGTTACTATCAGAGGACCTGTACACCACTCCAATAAATGACTTCTTGGCACTATCATTTCTCAGTTCTACTCCAACTATTTCCACATCTTGGTTTCCTAAAGTAAGGTCACCTCTCTCTATTGTGCTAATACTATCATTAACTAGGAAAGCCACCTTTTCCTGGTTTCCTGTCATTCCTAACTATCCTGTAGCCTTCAAGATTCAGACCCCAAATCATGTCATTCTATAGCTATATCTCTGTAATAGCTACTTTCTATTTGCACTCTTAGTTCATCTATTTTGTTTCAATTTCTACATGCCTTCTTGTATAGAGCCTGTAGTTTTATAATTTTACTCACTTGTAAATCGTAGTCTTAGATTTGTACTCACTATCTCTTCCTGTCACAATCTGTTTACAATTTCTCATATTAATAGCTTTCTCTTTGCCCTTGATTCTAATCTTTAATTTGCTATAATTGGAAAGCTTTCTCTCACTATTAAGATTAAAATCCTCTCTGCTTCCCCAATATTGTGTTTAGAGGAACACGGTTCAGCTGGAGAGCATCGTATCAGTATAGATCCCAATTTTCCCAGTACTGGAACCAGTCCATAACAAACCGCAACCCACTTCTGCTACACCAGCCTTTGAGCCATGCTTTCATCTCTCCAATCTGATTTGTCCTTTGCTAATTTACATGTGACTCAGGAAGTAGTTCAGAATTTACCACCTTTGAGGTTCAACTTCTAAGTTTGGCACCTAGCTTCTCCGACTATGTAGCATCTCCTTCTTTGTCCTGCCGATGTCATTTGTAGCCATGGACCATAACAGCTGGCTCCTCCCCTCCTGCCACTCCAAGTTCCTCTCCTGCCTGGAACAGTTGTCCTGTACCTTGGCAATTGGCAAGCAACACAGCTGTGTGACTCATGCTATTTGCTGCAAAGAACAGTATAAGTCCCCACACTATACTGTCACCTATTCCCATTACATTTTTTCTGACTCCTTAATCTTGAATGGCTTTCTATGCCATTCTGCTATGCTCAGTTAACTCATCCATTCTCAGCCCTCACTCTCATTCAGATAACATGAAAGAACCTCAAAAACGTTGAATGACAGCAAAGACTTTGGCTCCTTCTGCCACACACACAGTGACATTCTCCTGTCCTTGAACACTTACTAAAACAGAGGACCCAATCTGACAGGATATGAATCAAAGTAACACATCTGTCGCTGATGTATCACCATGCCTTTTGTTCAGCCTCCACCTCATATCTTCCGAGCCAAAGACTTAAAAAAGGCGAGGCCACTTTAAGCTTATTGTGTACATTTCTAGTCACCATGCTACAGGGAAGATCTTATTAAATCGGAGTGGGTTCAGAAAAGATTTATCCTGATATTGTCAGAATGGAGGGTTTGAATTATAAGATAGGCCAGGACTAGAGCATAGGAGGTTGACCGGTGATCATAGAGGCTTATATAATCATGAGGGGGCATAGATAAGGTGAATAGAGAAGGTCTGTTCCCTCGGCTGGGTGAGTTTAAAACTAGAGGGAATATTTTTAAGGTGAAGTTGAAAGATTTTAAAGGGCCTGAGGAACAATATTTTCACATAGAGAGTGGTTCGTAAGTGGAATGAACTGCCAGAGGAGGAGGTAGCTGCAGACACAATTACAACATTTAAGAGACATTTAGATAGGTACGTGAATAGGAAAGGTTTAGAGGGATATGGGCTAAATGCAGCTAAGTAGGACTAGTTTAGCTTGGGAAACTTGGTCGGCATGGACGAGTTGGACGGACAGGGTTTTTTTCTGTGCTGTGTGACTCTATAAACACTTGGTGCTGATATGTTTGCTCTGGATCAAACTGGCGTCCACACATACTGCAGCTGTGACATATCAACTGTCCCGCTGTTCTTAAACTGTTGGAAGGAACAACTTAATTATTTATTCAGTTTTATATTTTTAGTTACATTTTCATATGTATATTAGCTTTACCACCAACTGCAATACTATTTTAGACATTTGGAATACGATACAACTTATTCACTTACCAGATACTCACCAAAATATCTAGTTTCTTCTCCTGTATTACAATAAGAATCAATTTCTGAAGATATAAAAGTTTGAGGATGTCAGAAAAGCAAAAGCAACAGAACACTTCTTACTCCAAATACACCAAGTGCCTTAATGTTTTAACTCCAACACTCTATTGGAAGTCACATTCAAGCATATATCACAGTATGTTGGCTAGTTTTACATGCTCCTAACACAAAAGTCCTAAATGATTTACTCTGTAAGGATTCGGTTTGTTGCTTAATTAAGTTGCTTATTCACTGCAAGCTTCATTAAAACCATGTTTAAGCTTGGCTACTACAGAATTTAAACTTTAGATTTCAGACTAATGACAACTACAAACTGAACTAGGAGAAAGTGAGGACTGCAGATGCTGGAGATCAGAGTCAAAAATGTGATGATGGAAAAGCACAGCCAGCCGGGCAGCATCCGAGGAGTGAGAGAGTCGATGTTTTGAGCTCTTCATCAGGAATGCTGGGGGCGCGGCGGGGGAGACAAGGAGGCTGTGAGAGAAATGGGATGTGGGTGGGGCTGGGAGGAAGGTTGCTGGGAATGGTAGATTAAGGTGGGGTGATGGTGATAGATCGGAGTGGAGGGTGGAGCGCATAGGTGGGAAGGAAGATGGACAGGTAGGACAGTCCAAGAGGGCAGTGCCAAGTTGGAGGGTTGGATCTGGGATAAGGTGGGGGGAGGTGAGATCAGGAAACTGGTGAAATTGACATTGATCCTGTGTGGTTGGAGGGTCCCAAGGTGAAAGATGAGGAGTTCTTCCTCCAGGCATCGGGTGGCTAGAGTCTGGCGGTGGAGGAGGCCCATGACTTGCATGTCCTTGGTGGAGTGGGAGGGGGAGTTGAAGTTTTCAGCCACAGGGCAGTGGGATTGATTGGTGCATGTGTCCAGAAGATGAAACGTCATGAGTCATTAAGTGCACTAGTGAACCTGATGGGTTTTTCCAATAAACGGCAATGGATTCATGGGTTTCTTAATTCCAGATTTTCATTGAATTCAAATTCCACCATCTGCCATGGCGGGATGTGAAACTATGTCACCAGAATATTACTGGGTCTCCGGTTTAACATCCATGAGCTGCCAGAGGAAGTGATGAAGGTGAGTACAATTACAATATTGAAAAACATCTGGGTGGGTGACTCATTAATTAGCACTGTTGCCACACAGAGCCAGGGATCTGGGTTCAATTCCAGCTTTGGGCGACTGCATGAAGTTTGCATGTTCCCCCCATGTCTGCTGGGTTTCCTCCAGGTGCTCCGGTTTCCTCCCAAAATCCAAAGATGTGTCAGTTAGGTGAAATGCCCATGTTAAATTGCCCATGGTTTTCAGAGATGTGTAGATTAGATTAGCTACAGTGTGGAAACAGACCCTTCGGCCCAACCAGTCCACACTGACCCTCCGAAGAGTAACCCACCCAGACCCATTTCCCTCTGACTAATGCACCTAGCACTATGGGCAATTTAGCATGGCCAATCCACTATAGGTTAGGTTACTTGCATTAGTCAGGGGGAAATATGGGAAGGGGTGTGGGTCTGGGTAGATTACTCTTCGACGAGTTGGTGTGGACTTGTTGGGCCAAGGGCCTGTTGCCACACTGAAGGGATTCTATTTTATTCTATTCTATGAATATGAAGGGTTTAGAGGGTTATGGGCCAATTGTTGGCAAATGAGACTAGGTCAGATTGTGATATTTGGACTGAAGGATCTGTTTCTATGCTGTATGACTCTGTAACAGTTAAAAATCAAATGTGTTATTTACTGGATCTGCAGATTGTGAAGGAACAAAAATGGCCTTTAATAGAGTGATATGTACTTCTTGTCAGATGTGGGAGTTTAAAGAGAGTTTAAGGGTTACTGCGGATTATATCTGCCATAAATGCTGCTGGCTGTGAATCTTATCAGATTGAATGGATCAGTTGGAGAGACAGTTAGAAACAATGAGTAATTTGCAACAGCAACAGCATGTGATGGATGGCAGTTATAGGAAGCGGGGAAAGTCTCAGATACAGTCACATAGATGGGTTAACTCCAGGAAAAGTAAGAGAGGTAGACAGCTAGTGCAGGAGTCTTTTGTGGATATCTTCGAGGAGAAAGTGAGGACAGCAGATGCTGGAGATCAGAGCTAAAAATGTGTTGCTGGAAAAGTGCAGCAGGTCAGGCAGCATCCAAGGAGCAGGAGAATCGGGCATAAGCCCTTCCTGAAGAAGGGCTCAGTCGATTCTCCTGCTCCTTGGATGCTGCCTGACCTGCTGCGCTTTTCCAGCAACACATTTTCAGCTCTTTTGTGGATATACCCATTTCAAACAGGTAAGCTGTTTTGGAAAATGTAGGGGGTGATGGGCTCTCAGGGGAATGTAGCATGAACAGCCAAGCTTCTGGTATTGGGACTGGCTGTAATGCAATGAGGGGTACCTCGGGTTCCAAGAGATCAATTGTGTCAGGAGATTATCTAGTCCGAGGTACAGACAGATGTTTCTGTGGCCAGCAGTGAAAAAGCAGAATGGTGTATTGCTTCCCTGGTGCCAGGATCAAGGATGTCTCAAGAGGATACAGAATGTTCTCACAGGGGAGAGGGGCCAGCAAGAGGTCATTGTCCACATTGGAACCAACGACATAGGAAGGGAAAAGGTTGAGATTCTGAAGGGAGATTACAGAGAGTTAGGCAGAAATTTAAAAAGGAGGTCCTCTAGAGTAGTAATATCTGGATTACTCCCGGTGCTACGAGCTAGTGAGGGCAGGAATAGGAGGATAGAGCAGATGAATGCATGGCTGAGGAGCTGGTGTATGGGGGGAAGGATTCACATTTTTGGATCATTGGAATCTATTTTGGGGTGGAAGTGACCTGTACAAGAAGGACGGATTGCACCTAAGTTAGAAGGGGACGAATATACGGGAAGGGAGATTTGCTAGAGCTGCTCGGGAGAATTTAAACTAGTAAGGTGGGGTGGTGGGACCCAGGGAGATAGTGAGGAAAGGGATCAACCTGAGACTGGTACAGTTGAGAACAGAAGCGAGTCAAACAGTCAGGGCAGGCAGGGATAAGGTAGGACTAATAAATTAAACTGCATTTATTTCAATGCAAGGGGCCTAACAGGGAAGGCAGATGAACTCATGGCATGGTTAGGAACATGGGACTGGGATATCATAGCGATTACAGAAACATGGCTCAGGGATGGGCAGGAGTGGCAGCTTAATGTTCCAGGATATAAATGCTACAGGAAGGATAGAAAGGGAGGCATGAGAGGAGGGGGAGTGGCATTTTTGATAAAGGATAGCATTACAGCTGTGCTGAGGGAGTATATTCCCGGAAATACATCCAGGGAAGTTATTTGGGTGGAACTGAGAAATAAGAAAGGGATGATAACCTTATTGGGATTGTATTATAGACCCCCTAATGGTCAGAGGAAAATTGAGAAACAAGCTTGTAAGGAGATCTCAGCTATCTGTAAGACTAATAAGGTGGTTATGGTAGGGGATTTCAACTTTCCAAATATAGACTGGGATTGCCATAGTGATAAGGGTTTAGATGGAGAGGAATTTGTTAAATGTGTACAAGACAATTTTCTGATTCAGTATGTGGATGTACCTACTAGAGAAGATGCAAAACTTGACTTATCTTGGGAAATAAGGCAGGCAAGTGACTAAGGTGTCAGTGGGGGAGCGCTTTGGGGCCAGCGACCATAATTCTATTAGATTTAAAATAATGATGGAAAAGGATAGACCAGATCTAAAAATTGAAGTTCTAAATTGGAGAAAGACAAATTTTGACGGTATTAGGCAAGAACTTTCGAAAACTGATTGGGGGCAGATGTTCACAGGTAAAGGGACAGCTGTAAAATGGGAAGCTTTCAGAAATGAGATAATGAGAATCCCGAGAAAGTATATTCCTGTCAGGGTGAAAGGTAAGGCTGGTATGTATACGGAACGCTGGATGACTAAAGAAATTGAGGGTTTGGTTAAGAAAAAGAAGGAAGCATATGTCAGGTATAGACAGGATAGTTCGAGTGAATCCTTAGAAGACTATAAAGGAAGTAAGAGTATAATTAAGAGGGAAATCAGGAGGGCAAAAAGGGGACATGGGATAGCTTTGGCAAATAGAATTAAGGAGAATCCAAAGAGTTTTTATAAATACATTAAGGACAAAAGGGTAACTAGGAAGAGAATAGGGCCCCTCATAGATCAGCAAGGCGTCCTTTGTGTGGAGCTGCAGAAAATGGGGGAGATACTAAATGAATATTTTGCATCAGTATTTACTGTGGAAAAGGATATGGAAGCTATAGATGTAGGGAAATAGATGGTGACCTCTTGCAAAATGTCCATATAATACAGGAGGAAGTTTTGGATGTCTTGAAACGCATAAAAGTGGATAAATTCCCCAGGACCTGATCAGGTATACCCGAGAACTCTGTGGGAAGCTAGAGAAGTGATTGCTAGGCCTCTTGCTGAGATATTTGTATCATCGGTAGTCACAGGGAGGTGCCAGAAGACTGGAGATTGGCAAACGTGGTGCCACTGTTTAAGAAGGGTGGTAAAGACAAGCCGGGGAACTATAGACCAGTGATCCTGACGTCGGTGGTTGGCAAGTGTTGGAGGGAATCATGAGGGACAGGATGTACATGTATTTGGAAAGGCAAGGACTGATTAGGGATGGTCAAAATGGTTTTGAGCGTGGGAAATCATGTCTCACAAACTTGATTGAGTTTTTTGAGGAAATAACAAAGAGGATTGATGAGTGCAGAGTGGTAGTTGTGATCTATATGGACTTCAGTAAGGTGTTCAACATGGTTCCCCATTGGAGACTAATTAGCAAAGTTCGATCTCACGGAATACAGGGAGAACTAGCCATTTGGATACAGAACTGGCTCAAAGATAGAAGACAGGGCGTGGTGGTGGGGGGTTGTTTTTCAGACAGGAGGCCTGTGACCAGTGGAGTGCCACAAGGAATGGTGCTGGGTCCTCTACGTTTTGTCATTTACATAATTGATTTGGATGAGAGCGTAAGAGGTACAGTTAGTAAGTTTGCAGATGACACCAAAATTGGAGGTGTAGTGGAAAGCGAAGAGGGTTACCTCAAATTACAACAGGATCTTGACCAGTTGAGCCAATGGGCTGAGAAGTGGCAGATGGAGTTTAATTCAGATAAATGCGAGGTGCTGCATTTTGGGAAAGCAAAGTTTGGGAGTGTTGCTGAAAAAAGAGACCTTGGCGTGTAGATTCATAGCTCCTTGAAAATGGAGTCACAGTAGATAGGGTAGTGAAGAAGGCGTTTGGCATGCTTTCCTTTCTTGGTCAGCGTATTGAGTACAGGAGTTGGGAGGTCATGTTGCAGCAGTACAGGACATTGGTTAGGCCACTGTTTGAATATTGCGCGAAATTCTGGTTTCCTTCCTATCGGAAAGATGTTGTGAAACTTGAAAGCGTTCAGAAAAGACTTATAAGGATGTTTCCAGGGTTGGAGGATTTGAGCTATAGGGAGAGGCTGAACAGCCTGGGGCTGTTTTCCCTGGAGCGTCGGAGGCTGAGGGGTGACCTTATAGAGGTTTACAAAATTATGAGGGGCATGGATAGGGTAAATAGGCAAAGTCTTTTCCCTGGGGTCTGGGAGTCCAGAACTCGAGGGCTTAGGTTTATGGTGAGAGGGGAAAGATATAAAAGAGACCTACGGGGCAACTTTTTCACACAGAGGGTGGTACATATATGGAATGAGCTGCCAGCGGAAGTGGTGGAGGCTGGTACAATTGGAACATTTAAGAGGCATTTGGATGGGTATATGAATAGGAACGGTTTGGAGGGATTTGGATCGGGTGCTGGCAGGTGGGACTTGATTGGGTTGGGATATTTGGTTGGCATAGACGGGTTGGACCAAAGGGTCTGTTTCCATGCTGTACATCTCTATGACTCTATGACTCTGTGACTCTATGACCAGGTTATAGTCCAACAGGTTTAATTGGAAGCACTAACTTTCAGAGTGTTGCTCCTTCATCACGTGGTTCATCATCACAACCACCTGGTGAAGGAGCAGCACTCCGAAAGCTAGTGTGCTTCCAATCAAACCTGTTGGACTATAACCTGCTGTTGTGTGATTTTTAACGTTGTACACCCTAGTCCAACACTGGCATCTCCAAATCACTCTATAACTGCATATTCTTAGTCCAGAGACATTTGCAAAGGCTCATTAACGAGGCTACAAAACTGAAAAATAAAGAAATGTATAAGTAAAAGGACAGGACAGCAAATCGAGTGAAAAAAATTAACAATCAAGGCCTGCATTCCACTTCAATTTAAGAATACCTTCAAAAACAAATGGAAAGCTTGCACTTATTTTTGGATTGAGCAGTGAATGACATCTTCATTGGATTTCAGCTCTTTCAACAGCATTTGCTGCTTTACTTTGCAGATCGGGCAGGAAATAACTTTTGAGGATCTTCCTATCGACATAGCGCAGCTTTGGAGGATAAATACAATAAATATATCCAGTCTTTCTGCGGTTGATAAAAAAAGGTTCAGAAAAGATCTGGAGAGTACTTCTCGACCAGCTCAAAGTACAAAATGACTTTTGGATTAACAGACTCTAACTCATGTCGTACAGGCAAAACTCCCAAGAATCTATTGATAACTTTGTTGCCAAATGGAGTCATAGAGTCATAGAGATTTACAGCACGAAAACAGACCCTTCAATCCAATTCGTCCATGCCGACCAGATATCCTAACCTAATCTAGTCGCTAATCACTAATGCTGCAGGAAAAGTGTAAGTGTGATATTTTTGAAGAAAAAAATTGCAGAAAGGCTAACTGAATTGGTAATTGTCACTACACTAATTAAAGCATTTTCTAGATCTCACTGAAAAGCCAAAGCCAACACAATAGCGAGTGTCAACATGTTGCCACCATGCATCATATAAGGCATGTACTCCAACAAGCAGCAGTCCATAGGACAGCCTGAAGGAGACAATCTCGCAGCGCATAATAGACCATTGCAGTGCTAATACCTAAACTCATCTTGAATTCATGAAGTCTTTGACCTGATTGAAACCAACAGTCTAGCAATGAATGAACTACCAATATTCGCAGATCTGACTACAGTAATTATTCATGAAATCCAAACCATTCCCACTGTGTTGAAACAGACGAGGCATAATGCAATCAAATCAGCTATTTCAAATATGTGTACTGAGATGATTTAACATGAGCAGCAATTTTAAGGGTCATGCAATCAACATTCCACCTAAGCTGTGAAGGTTCCACACCCAGTGATCGGTATCTTACAATTAATCACAGCATCACAGTCACACATGAACTGGAGGTTTGCACAGAAGAAATGATAATCAGAGGGAACACTGTATACAATATAGCAACACTAGGATGATGCAATTCCATGAACTGATCCTCAAAAGAAACACATTGTGCATATTCAGAAGAAGAGACCACCATCCTCTGCACAAGTTATGCTTGGAAAGTAAATGAAAATGACTTTACTTAACAACTAATTGTCAAACAATTCTGAGACACAGGAGACTATTTTTCAATGGCAGAGGTGAACGAAAGAAACACACAACCATCAGACAAGTAGAGAACTACCACAGTTGCACACACAACGCGAGTAAGAAATAGTGACAAATACCTGGATATATGCTCTGAGTCTAGATCATACAAACTCATAACTGATCGCAGTGCCACATTATGGAAAAACAGAAGCCAGTTGAGACCAATGTACAACACACCAATCAAACATGTAGTGAGTGAAGAAGAAAACTGACAATATGATGTTGAGTCACAGTAATCATTAGCAACCAGACAACAAAGTTGTCAATCAGAAGAACTTAAACAATATGTGCCTCCCCAGATAGATTTTTGATCATTAAATCAAGATGTGTTGTCAGCTCCCCCCCCCCAAACTTTTAAACTAACGTTTGAATTATTATTCTTGTAAACTCCACTTTGCCTGCATGTAAAATTATCAAATTGATAACATATACCGATGTATGAGCATGTATATCTATTTGGGATTGTTTTACATTTCAAAATGGGGCATGTGTGTTATGTCTCTCCGTTTGCATGCAGTATACCTTTTAGAGACAACCTCATGATTTCATCACCATATCATGGCATGCAATGCTGAGTGTATAAAGATCTTAATTCCATCTTGCTGAAGAAAGCATGCTACAATTTGTAACCACATTTTCAGTGCTAGCCCAGACCCAGCAGTGTCTGTGATTGTGGTACATGTAGATATCAGGAGCTGTAATGAGCATTTGTTGATGTCACATGGCTCAGATGTTATGTTACAGACTCGAGCATAAGTATCACATCACTATACCTTGTTGAAGGTAGAAATTCATTGTTGCATCGATGGCAGATCGTGAAGGGAGAATAGATTAGCAATAACAGCAAAGGCCATTTGTAATGAAATGATTCCCAGATTTCAGATATCATATCATCATCAAAAAATGTCCTGAAGTAGGAAAAGGGTTTTAAAGCCTCCAAATCAACCACAGAACCTAGGGCTTAATCTACAGCACTTGTATCTATTTTACACACTTGAAAGTATCCCTCCCTATCTGTCTGCAGAGAGTGCCACTCTTTTAAAAGCTACATACCAGATTAAGTGGCAGCCGAAACATTGTATCCACACTACCCCAGGCATGCTCTCCAAATAATTATTTTAGATCACAATGGCTGCACTTCTGCCTTTGTATAATGAACTGCAAGACCAATTTCATGTGGTCCCAGGCGACAAAGCATATGCAGTGCAATTATTTTAAAGCAACATTGAATTTGTAGGCCCAAGTTTATCTTGTTTGTCTTCAAACTTCAGTCATCAGACATCAACCTGTGGCTTTCCTTTGCATTCCTTCCAGTACTTTATTGTCTCCTTCATGTCATGGTGACCAGAACTCTGAAATACTGTGGTACTTAGTTGTGCTTAAAATTTCTACAAGGGATTTAATTTCGTCATCTTACCCACATCTTCACAAATATCATGATATTAATGCTTCTATTTGTATTTGCCATTTAATGATAAATCTACACAATTCAGAAGGCATGACTTGGAGATGCTGGTGTTGGACTGGGGTGGACAAAATTAAAAATCACACATCGCAAGGCTATAGTTCAACAGGTTTATTTGGAAGCACTAGCTTTCGGAGCACCGCTCCCTCATCAGGTGACACAATAAATCCGTGTAAAGAGAATGTCATTCTGGCAGCGAGTAGAATATAGAACATTACAGCGCAGTGCAGGCCCTTCGGCCCTCGATGTTGTGCCGGCCTGTGGAACCAATCTGAAGCCCATCTCACCTACACTATTCCATTCTCATCCATATACTTATCCAAAGACCATTTAAATGCCCTTAAAGTTGGCGAGTCTACTCCTGCTGCAGGCAGTGCATTCCACGCCCATACTACTCTCTGAGTAAAGAAACTACCACTGACATCTGTCCTATGTCTATCACCCCTCAATTTAAAGCTATGCCCCCTTGTGCTAGCCATTGCCATCTGAGGAAAAAGGCTCTCACTGTCCACCCTATCTAACCCTCTGATTATCTTATACATCTCAATTAAGTCACCTCTCAACCTTCTCTCTAATGAAAACAGCCTCAAGTCCCTCAGCCTTTCCTCATAAGACCGTACCTTCATATCAGGCAACATTCTAGTAAATCTCCTCTGAATCACACCAAATGTGACTGCACCAGAGTTTTGTACAGCTGCAGCCTGACTGCATAGTTCCAAAACTCAATCCCTCTACCAATAAAAGCTAACACACCGTATTCCTTCTTAATAATCCTATCAACACGGTTAGCAACTTTCATGGATCTATGTACCTGGACACAGAGATCTCTCTGCTCATCTACACTACCAAAAATCTTACCATTATCCCAGTACTCTTTATCCCTGTTGCTTCTTCCAAAGTGAATCACTTCACACTTTTCCGCATTAAACTCTATTTGCCACCCCTCAGCCCAGCTCTGCAGCTTACCTATGTCTCTCTGGAACCTATAACATCCTTCGTCACTATCCACAACTCTACTGACCTTAGTGTCATCCACAAATTTACCAACTCATCCTTCCATGCCCTCATCCAGGTCAGTTATATAAATGACAAATAACAGTAATCCCAAAATAGTTCCTTGCGGTACCCCACTAGTAAATTAACTCCAGGATGAATATTTCCCATCAACCACCATCCTCTCGTCTTCTTTCAGCTAGCCAATTTCTGATCCAAAATGCGTCAATCCCATGCCTCTGTATTTTATGCAATAGCTTACCAGGGGGAACCTTATCAAATGCCTTACTGAAATAAGAAGTCATTTTATGAGTACTGAGAACTGAGTACTGATAGTGAGAAAAAAAAGTCATAAGCTGGGTTCATAAATTCCTTATGTCGATAAAGATCTTATGGCTGAGCCACTTACATGACAGCTTCTCGGTTGGAGGGCAGGGGGACATGGCACCAAACAGACCAAATCAAACAGTGCAACACTTTAGGCATGCAAGTAAGATGCCAAATATGCAGTCAGTAGACATTAGGTGCATTGCGATAATATTTAATGCAATCAGCAAAGGAATCATTTCACACACAGCTTCAAAACCTATCATGCAGTGGGAACCTTCATCCAAACCAGTACTTTATGACTGCAAGGGATCTGAGATTTTAAAATCTAATCCAAAAAAGGCACCTTGACATTGCAGTACCACCTCAGTACTTCAATGGAATGTCAACCTTTGGTTTTGTGTTCCCGTCCTTCAGTGGGATTTGAACAACATTTTGATTTAGACAATAATAATACAATGACGAGCCAGGTTGGCAATTAATATTTGTGCGCCAAATGTAGAAGAAGCTGCTTTGATCCGGTCACGGGCAAAAGAACAGGATAACGTCCAACACAAGTAAGTACTGAGAAAAATATTAATTAAATACACAAAGGAATCAGGAAAAGATTAGGAAACTAACAGGGAGTTAGAGGAATAGCAGTCAAAATAAAGGGAAATAGCAAAGCCTTTTTGTCTGTCATCAGCATTGTCCATCTGTGTAAGACATTGAGGATAGAATGGCTTTGTATGGTGAAGGCTGCAGAGACCAACCTGATAGAGACAGGTTCTGCCAGCAGTAATGCATAGAAAGGATTTTTTAAATATAAATATTTAAGAGTAAAATGGAAATCAAGGAGGGGAATTACTTAAGAGATAAAGAGCTATTATGTAACAAAATGTCAGAAATTGTTAAGTATTTAAAATTATTTTCTGCACAGAAAGGCAAAAGTGGGAACGACAGATATGGAAGAGCTATGCTGGGTATTTCAAAGGAAACATTTATTAATAAAGCTGAGGGAACTAGTAATAGCCATGTCATCACTTCCTTTTGGTGTTTCTCCTAAAATACTGAATGCCTTTCCAGAGTAGATAATAAAGGCTATTTTTGCCAAATAACTTCAGAAACAGGAATTGTGTGGAAGGATTGGAGGATGGAAATGCTTTCATGGCTTTCTTCTGTTATATTGGTTTGAGACAAAGAAACTGTTAGTCCTGCACAAATTACAATTAATGTTGTTAAAGAGGAATTAGACACATAGATTTTAAAAGAATTATATGCAGATTTATGGATAAAGAGCAAGGAAAGGGTTTTATTAGAATAAAGAACATCAGTTCAAGCTAGAACCAGTACAGATGCAATAGGAAGATGGACCATTGTCTGCAGAGAAAAAAACAGAATGCTATGTTGTTTCCCTGATGCCAGGATCAAGGATGTCTGCGAGAGGCTGCAGAATGTTCTCACAGGGGAGAGGGGCCAGCAGCAGTCATTGTCCACATTGGAACCAACGATATAGAAAGGGAAAAGATTGTGATTCTGAAGGCAGATTACAGAGAGTTGGGCAGAAATTTAAAAAGGATGTCCTCAAGAGTAGTAATATCTGGATTATTCCCAGTGCTACAAGCTAGGGAGGGCAGGAATAGGAGGATAGAGCAGATGAATGCATGGCTGAGGAGCTGGTGTATGGGAGAAGGATTCACATTTTTGGATCATTGGAATCTCTTTTGGGGTAGAAGTGACCTGTACAAGAAGGATGGATTGCACCTAAGTTGGAAGGGGACTAATATACTGGCAGGGAAATTTGCAAGAGCTGCTTGGGAGGATTTAAACTAGTAAGGTGGCAGGGAGGGGGAATGGCACCCAGGGAGATAGTGAGGAAAGAGATCAATCTGAGACTGGTACAGTTGAGAACAGAAGTGAGTCAAACAGTCAGGGCAGGCAGGGATAAGGTAGGACTAATAAATTAGACTGCATTTATTTCAATGCAAGGGGCTTAACAGGGAAGGCAGATGAAGTTATTTGGGTGGAACTGAGAAATAAGAAAGGGATGATCACCTTATTGGGCAGATGAATGCATGGCTGAGGAGCTGGTGTATCCCATCCCAATTTAGTCCCACCTGCTAGCACCCGGCCCATATCCCTCCAAACCCTTCCCATTCATATATCCATCCAAATGCATTTTAAATGTTGCAATTGTACCAGCCTCCACCACTTCCTCTGGCAGCTCATAGGTAAGGGGTAAATGTAGGGGTATGGGTGGGTTTCGCTTCGGCGGGTCAGTTTGGACTTGTTGGGCCGAAGTGCCTGTTTCTACACTGTAATGTAATCTAATCTAATCTTTATTGGGATTGTATTATGAACCCTCTAATAGTCAGAGGGAAATTAAGAAACAAACTTGTAAGGAGATCTCAGCTATCTGTAAGAATAATAGGGTGGTTTTGGTAGGGGACTTTAACTTTCCAAACATCGACTGGGACTTGCCATAGTGTTAAAGATTGTGATGGAGAGGAATTTGTTAAGTGTATACAAGACAATTTTATGATTCAGTATGTGGATGTACCTACTAGAGAAGGTGCAAAACTTGACCTACTCTTGGGAAATAAGGCAGGGCAGTGACCGAGGTGTCAGTGGGGGAGCACTTTGGGGCCAGCGACCATAATTCTGTTAGATTTCAAATAGTGATGGAAAAGGATAGACCAGGTCTAAAAGTTGAAGTTCGAAATTGGAGAAAGGCCAATTTTGATGGTATTTGGCAAGAACTTTCGAAAGCTGATTGGAGGCAGATGTTCACAGGGAACGGGATGGTTGGAAAATGGGAAGCCTTCAGAAATGAGATAACAAGAATCCAGAGAAAGTATATTCCTGTCAGGGTGAAAGGGAAGGCTGGTAGGTATAGGGAATGCTGGATGACTAAAGAAATTGAGGGTTTGGTCAGGAAAAGAAGGAAGCACATGTCAGGTGTAGACAGGATAGATTGAGTGAATCCTTAGAAAAGTATAAAGGAAGTAGAAGTATACTTAAGAGGGAAATCAGGAGGGCAAAAAGGGGACATGAGATAGATTTGGCAAATAGAATTAAGGAGAATCCAAAGGGTTTTTACAAATATATTAAAGACAAAAGGGTAACTAGGAAGAGAATATGCCCCTCAAAGATCAGCAAGGCGGTCTTTGTGTGGAGCTACAGAAAATGGGGGAGATACTAAATGAATATTTTGCATCAGTATTTACTGTGGAAAAGGATATGGAAGTTATAGACTGTAGGGAAATAGATGGTGACATCTTGAAAAATGTCCAGATTACAGAGGAGGAAGTGCTGGATGTCTTGAAATGGATAAAGGTGGATAAATTCCCAGGACCTGATCAGGTGTACCCGAGTACTCCGTGGGAAGCTAGAGAAGTGATTGCTGGGCCTCTTGCTGAGATACTTATAATCAATAGTCACAGGTGAAGTGCCAGAAGACTGGAGGTTGGCAAACGTGGTGCCACAGTTTAAGAAGGGCGGTAAAGACAAGCCAGGAAACTATAGACCGGTGAGCCTGACCTCAGTGATGGGCAAGTTGTTGGAGGAAATCCTGAGGGTCAGGATGTACATGTACTGGAAAGGCAAGGACTGATTAGGGATAGTCAACATGACTTTGTGCGTGGGAAATCATGTCTCACAAACTTGATTGAGTTTTTTGAAGAAATAGTAAAGAAGATTGATGAGGGCAGAGCAGTAGATGTGATCTATATGGATTTCAGTAAGGCGTTCGACAAGGTTCCCTATGGGAGACTGATTAGCAAGGTTAGATCTCATGGAATACAGGGAAAACTAGCCATTT
>NC_057711.1:42134299-42137278 GCF_004010195.1 Chiloscyllium plagiosum
AGCTTTGGAGGCTGAGGGGTGACCTTCTAGAGGTTTACAAAATTATGAGGGGCATGGATAGGATAAATAAACAATGTCTTTTCCCTGGCGTCGGGGAGTCCAGAACTAGAGGGCATAGGTTTAGGATGAGAGGGGAAAGATATAAAAGAGACTGAAGGGGCAACTTTTTCACACAGAGGGTTGTGCGTGTATGGAATGAGCTGCCAGAGGAAGTGGTGGAGGCTGGTACAATTGCAACATTTAAAAGGCATTTGGATGGATATATGAATGGGAAGGGTTTGGAGGGATATGGGCCGGGTGCTAGCAGGTGGGACTAAATTGGGATGGGATATCTGGTCAGCATGGACAGGTTGGACCAAAGGGTCTGTTTCCATGCTGTATATCTCTATGACTCTATGACTATAATTGATCTATGATTCGGTTGTTCAAACTTGCTGAGTTATTACCAGAGAATGGAGGTGCCGGTGTTGGACTGGAGTGTACAAAGTTAAAAATCACACAACACCAGGTTATAGTCCAACAGGTTTATTTGGAAGCACTAGCTTTTGGAGCGCTGCACCTTCATCACATGGTTGTAACACCAGAGAAATGGAATTCTTACCAATTTCCATCATTTTGAGCTCCTTATCCAGACAGGAAGTACATTGATCTATCACTGCCAAAGTGATACTTAACAAGATCATTGTTACACCTGGACATGTTAAATACAAACATGTTTAAGTTGTACTGAAAAACTTGTTATCAGTTCTTAATCAAACTCAGTTGTTTTGACTGGCTGGGTATAATTAGCTTTTAACCTGTTAATCACTCCATTTTATTGTGTATTCAAGTAGATTTTATGAAAGTTTAAAGTCTAACCAAGGAATGTACTCTGGTTAGTTTGATAGGGGATGGAAAAGAGATCACGCAGAAAGGCTCTGTGCCTTTTCATTAAGAAACAGAGGAGACATGGTGAAGTATATTGACAAGAGTTAGGCCATAGTATTTTCTGTTTATGAGTAACACGAAGCATATTTACCATCTGTTAGTGTTGTTTTAAAATGAAGAATATCTGAGAAACTATAAAGTCACATGTTAATGGTCACTGCCTCAGTGCATAAATAGTTATGAGGTCAGACCATTGAAAGTGGCCACAATAAATATATTACCGTCAAATATTTGTGATCCATGTAAAGCTGGAACCTGTACTTCATCATTTTAAATTATAGTACTATAAATATTTTTTAAAGCCATTCAAGAGCTGGATAGTTGATCCATTTTTTTGTCTATATTATCAATTCCAAAATGCCAAGTTATTATATCTCAATGCGCAGTGAACTGTTACCCCATTTTAAATGGTAAGACTTTAATTTTGTGTTCATCTTATATATTAGACTGCATGATTTCTTTGTGCAAATATGTTAAAACATACTACTTGAATTTTTATGAAGCCCAGAAACAATGAGGTTTTTTAGCTTGGCACTGTCAAAATAACGCTTTTCTTAAATTACCATAAAAGTTTGACCTATAAGTCACAAAATGTTCCTTTGTCTTTCTAACTTTATAGTAATTAAATCATTTCATTGTTTTATTGGGATTCATGTTGATCACCTTTTTAAACATTTTTGCTGGGACACATAAAATTGCACAAAATTAAAATGTCTACATTCTGTATTTATTTTACTCAAAGTTGACAATCCTGGTAGGCAAAATTTATGGGTACAGCTGTAATTTTACAGCACAGAAACCACCCTAAATTTGGTATTTTTGTGAGGATTGAACACGAAATGTCCTATAATCCTTGTTTTGAAAGGTGGCTGGCAGCCATGTAGTAATATTCTTCAGCTATTTGGCTTTTGTTCTGCTGTGGCCTATGGTCATTCAATAAGAAGCCTTGATGTTTTATAATACCTAACATTTCAATGAGTTGACTATTTAAGTGCAAAGCTTTAACTAAACATGGATGACATTCTGTTTGAACATTGTTAATTGTTAAAGTCCTTTTGATCTCCACAATCTGATGATCTTTGGCACTGACCAGACTAGATATCTTCACTAACATTAATTTACTCCTGGGGCCTCTGAATGTACCTTGATGATTAACTAAAGTCTATTGATTATAGCTGTTTAAAAGAAGCATTGTTTCTTTCAGTGTCCTCTGAAATCTGAAACCGTACTCCAGAGCAAGGGAAGTAGTATCAATTACAACAATTAAAAATATTTGAATATGAATAATGCAGTTTTGTAGACCTACAATTGTTTTTGAAATATGAACAAAGTCACTATCTCTTGTAGGCACAATACTTTTTTTTAATCATTGGGATTATTTAGTTCAGAATTAGAGAAACTGGTCATTTACATAGCTTCCAATCCCCTTTGTTTTATTTGTGTCTCCCTGATTGTTTCCATAAACTCTGACTCTTTGAAATTTTTTAGCTCTTATATAGATTGGAGATGCATTTATGCTGCCAAAGCCTTCACCTTTGCAACAGGGCTCCAAGATGGTATTGTGTGCTAATTTTGCTAATAAAGTGGCTAATTCACTGAGCTCAAGTACTAATTATCCAGTTACTAAATAGCTTAATTTACTTAGAAAATTCAGCGCTATTTACCAAACAATTGGCTCCCAGTTCTTTAAACTGTAACTAGAATTTCTCAAGTATAACAACTAACATAATCGATGTAACAAAATCTGGCAATATAATTCAGGGAGAACCTGTAACAGCTTCAAAGCTGACCTGCAACAGCCTTTCCTGACACTGAAATAGACACACCTTCATCTCCTCCTCCACTCACCCATTGTACTCATCTCTACCTACCTCGACACTGTCCTATCCCCTCTAGTCCAGGAATTCCCCACATACATTCGAGACACCACCCATGCCCTCCATCTCCTCCAAGACTTCCGTTTCCCCGGCCCCCAACGCCTCATCTTCACCATGGATATCCAATCCCTCTACACCTCCATCCTCCACCGACACTCTTATTCGTTTGGCCGAA
>NC_057711.1:42138166-42139572 GCF_004010195.1 Chiloscyllium plagiosum
CACCTCCGCTCCCTCACCACCAGACGCCTGGAGGAAGAACGCCTCATCTTCCGCCTCGGAACACTTCAACCCCAGGGCATCAATGTGGACTTCAACAGTTTCCTCATTTCCCCTTCCCCCACCTCATCCTAGTTTCAAACTTCCAGCTCTGTACTGTCCCCTTGACTTGTCCGGACTTGTCCGACCTGCCGAGCTCCTTTTCCACCTATCCACTCCACCCTCTCCTCCCTGACCTATCACCTTCATCTCCTCCCCCACTCACCCATTGTACTCTATGCTACTTTCTCCCCACCCCCACCCTCCTCTAGCTTATCTCTCCACGCTTCAGGCTCTCTGCCTTTATTCCTGATGAAGGGCTTTTGCCCAAAACGTTGATTTTGAAGCTCCTTGGATGCTGCCTGCACTGCTGTGCTCTTCCAGCACCACTGATCCACAATCTCCAACAAACTGATAGCACACTAGCTTTCGGAGCGTCGCTCCTTCATCAGGTGGTAGGAGCCTTGTTCCGAAAGCTAGTGTGCTTCCAATTAAACCTGTTGGACTATAACCTGGTGTTGTGTGATTTTTAACTTTGTACACCCCAGTCCAACACCGGCATCTCCAAATCCATCAAACTGAAAATTGTAGCTGGCTAGATTGGAAGAAATTTAACAGCATCTGCCAGCTGTTAGACTTACCCTTGCATA
Organism: Chiloscyllium plagiosum; assembly: GCF_004010195.1. NCBI lineage: Eukaryota > Metazoa > Chordata > Chondrichthyes > Orectolobiformes > Hemiscylliidae > Chiloscyllium > Chiloscyllium plagiosum. Next base: position 42,138,853 of record NC_057711.1, read on the forward strand.
TTTGCATGTTTAAGCATTTTGTGTGCCAACTTGCTGCAGAGAATCTGATCTCCAGCATCTGCAGTTCTCACTTTCTCCTAGAGAAGGTCACAGCAATCGAAACTGGACATCTGGACCTGAGTGACCAGGGAAATCAAAGATGCATCTTCTCAACAATCAGATTGAAGGATTTGTAAATTAGCAGCACAAGAACCAAGGAAATGCAGATTACAGAGGTGGGGGGGGGGGGGGGGGGGGGGGGGGGGTTCCACTGTCAAATAGCAATCAGAAACAAAATTAAGAAATACAATGAAAGATTGCATTGAGGCAGTAAACATAGACGTCAAAACTAGTGAAAATAAATGTCAGTGTTTAAAATGTCCAACAATTAAACTGGAAGCCTGTGACCAGTGGAGTGCCACAAGGATTGGTGCTGGGTCCTCTACTTTTTGTCATTTACATAAATGATTTGGATGCGAGCATAAGAGGTGTAGTTAGTAAGTTTGCAGATGACATCAAAATTGGAGATGTAGTGTACAGCGAAGAGGGTTCCCTCAGATTACAACAGGATCTGGACCAGATGTGCTAATGGGTTGAGAAGTGGCAGATGGAGTTTAATTCAGATAAATGCGAGGTGCTGCATTTTGGGAAAGCAAATCTTAGCAGGACTTATACACTTAATGGTAAGGTCCTAGGGAGTGTTGCTGAACAAAGAGACCTTGGAGTGCAGGTTCATAGCTC
>NC_057711.1:42139674-42145475 GCF_004010195.1 Chiloscyllium plagiosum
ACACAATTTTTACCTTATCCCTAATCAGTCCTTGCCTTTCCAAATACATGTACATCCTGTCCCTCAGGATTCCCTCCAATAACTTGCCCACCACCGCATCAGGCTCACTGGTCTATAGTTCCCTAGCTTGTCCTTACCACCCTTCTTAAACGGTGGCACTACATTAGCCAACCTCCAGTCTTCCGGTACCTCACCTGTGACTATTGATGATACAAAATATCTCAGCAAGAGGCCCAGCAATCACTTCTCTAGCTTCCCACAGAGCAACATTTCATTTCAGACTACAATTGCAACATTTAAAAGGCATTTGGATGGATATATGAATGGGAAGGGTTTGGAGGGATATGGGCTGGGTGCTGGCAGGTGGGACTAGATTGGGTTGGGATATCTGGTCGGCATGGACAGGTTGGACCGAAGGGTCTGTTTCCATGCTGTACATCTCTATGACTCTACGACTCTATGAAAGAATTAGACCCGTATTTGTATTAGTTCAATTTCATTGCCAGGAACATTGACAGACAGTGATTGACAATTATCATGTTATAAAGGTATTTAGACTTAAATAGACAGGTCCGAATGTTCTGGTGTAAAATAATCTTTATACTGTAGATCAAATAAAAAAATATAAATGATACTGAAATATCACTTTCAGTAAACTAGCAGTACAATGCGGACAGCAACTTTTGGATATCTGCATTAAACTATATATCTCTGCTTTGGCTAAAATTGATGACCTATTTGTGTATAACTGACAGAGGATGCTATTAGTCTCCTTGCTATCAAAATATAGTCAGAAACCACAAACTTGTTAAACAGATAACTCGAGAAGAATATTCACTGACTCCAGATTTTCTTTCATCAATTTTCTGCAAATACAGTAACAATTTGTGAAATAAAGTATTAATTTGGATAACATTATTTTGTCCTGAAGATGTGGAATATGCATGTAGTCAAAATATGAAAGACTTAATTGCAGTATAGGCCTATTTTCTATGTTATTTTTTCATGTTTTATAGATTATGCATCTCTCAATCTAATCTCTCAACAATGCCATCATCAGTTAACATTTGGTATAGCAATTCCCAGACTGCACCAGAACAATGCACTAACAAACTAACCCTGATTATGTCCAAATTCACACACTACGTATACATACACAGGTCATATCTTTGCTATAACATCAGCTTTTTCAATCGTAGCACTCCACGGATGACTATGGTTAACATGGTATTTTATTACCAGTTATCATTACTAAAATGTTTCCTGCATTTTTGCCAAGAGAAAGCTAACTTCAATCGATCTATATTAATAAATGAGTAAGCACCAGTGATGAAATCTGCTAATCTTTTTGTGTTCAGTTAGACACCACCCTTCGTAGTTGCTGTCTGATGAGCTCTCATTTAAACAGAAGCTCACAAAGAGGATCTCTAATAAATTTCTAAGTCTTAGATAATGACATATACGTTGGCTGCACTGAAAACAATGCAGTTCATAGTGAGCCGAGAATCAAAATGCAAACTTGTCCATAAGCATAGGGATTGCTTCAGTAGAAGTCTAATTCAGTGAATAGCCCAAAATTAAAATGCCATCATAACCTTATCCAACAACCATAGTCCAATGTTATAATGTGAATACTACCACCTAAAGTTGTCACAACTCTCAAATGCATATCCTTACTCATTGTACTTTGCCCTTTAAGAGTAACCATTAAATCTCCAGAATTTATAATCTCTCGCGCCTTGTCACCCATTTTTCTCATACCACTGGTACCTACACATGTATACCTATTTGACGAATTGAGTTCCATAAGTGATCTTCTTTCTAACTTCACGCAACAGTCAATAGTCACCTAGTCTTCCTTGGGAGTTTCTCTAGGTAAAAACTTTCTTGATGAAGGGCTTTTGCCCAAAACGTCGATTTCAAAGCTCCTTGGATGCTGCCTGAACTGCTGTGCTCTTCCAGCACCACTAATCCAGAATTGGGAGTTTCTCTGCCCTGGGTAAGTAATGGAGTGACTACAACAACAAAAAGGACATGGAAAGGTTTAAGAATTGAATTCAAGAGCTGACAGTAATGAAAGCCACAGTCACCAATGGTGAAGCAATTAAAACTAGATGATCCAAAGGCTCAAATTGGAGCAGTGTAGTTGTCTTTTAGGAGGAGATTTTCAATTGAGAACTTTAAGTTAGGCCACTCAGGAATAAAAAATAAAGTGCTTGAAAACCCCAGGATGTCTGAAAGCATCTCTGGTGAGAGACACACATAGAATTAACATTTTGAGTCCCAAATGACTGCTCTCGGACATAAAAATAGAAAGAGCTGGAGAAACTCAACATTTCTCGCAGCATCTGTGGAGATGGAAACAGAATTATCATTTTGATTCCACGGTGTCTTTTCTTTACAACAGACTTACTGAGTTTCTCCAGCACTTTCTATTTTTATATTTGACAGGAGTTATTTCGGACTCAAAATGTTAATTCTGTGTGTGTCTCTTGCCAGAGATGCTTTTAGACATCCTGGGGCTTTCAAGCGCTTTATTTTTATTCCTGAGAGTGGCAAGAAAAAAAACAAGAAAATGCTGGAGAAACTGAACAATTCTGGCAGCATCTGTGGAGAAAGAAACAATTATCATTTTGAGTCCAATGTGTCTCTTCTTTAAATCAGACTTGCTGAGTTTCTCCAGCATTTCCTTGTTTTTTTTCAGATGTCTACCATCTGTATCATTTTGCTTTTATATGACTCCTCTTAGAAATGGCTAATCCAATAAAGGTTTTCTTCTTGAATGTTGTGAAGCAATGTCTGAATGATAATACCCTCCAAAGACAGAAGGAACTAATTTACAACTATTTGTCAATGGCTTTGGGGAAGTTTCTCCCAAGGTCAGGACCAGCACAAAGGCAGATATGTAACTGTGTTATCTACTTTAAAGACAAAAGCTCATATGCATGACAGAACTAGTTTTACAGTAACTGAGACAAACAGTTGTGGACTCAAATCTGCATGTGTGTTCACATCCCTTTATTTTTGTCTGTCACCTCTTTACTCTCTGCTTATTCAGTCTTGGCAAAAGCTGTTAATGAGTTGGAATGTGTTTTGAAAGTTTTAAAATGCTTTTTGAATCCTTGTCTCACATTGTGGCATTACGTTTTAATTGTCTCTATCCCTTTAAATTGCAATTTAAATAGGCAGTTTTCTATTTCATGAACCCCCTCTTTCCACATACTGTGAATAATTATGTAAATTTAGTGACTCATGAAATTTGAGACTGTTAGCATTTCAGCATTCTGGCACAATTTCTGTACCATTTAGACAACAGCTGAAGAAATACTGGTTCAATATCATCAGCAACATACTTGTCAAATAGATAGATTTTAAGGAGCAAAATTGATCTCCAGCATCTGCAGACCTCACTTTCTCCTCTATTTCATGAACCCCCTCTTTCCACATACTGTGAATAATTATGTAAATTTAGTGACTCATGAATTTTGAGACTGTTAGCATTTCAGCATTCTGGCACAATATCTGTACCATTTAGACAACAGCTGAAGAAATACTGGTTCAATATCATCAGCAACATACTTGTCAAATGGATAGATTTTAAGGAGCAAAAAACAGAAGTTGCTGGAAAAGCTCAGCAGACTGGCAGCATCTCTGAAGAGAAATCAGAGTTAACATTTCAGGTCCAGTGACCCTTCCTCATAACTGATGGTTTATATGCAGAAGATAGGATGGGGGGAAGGGGTAAGCAGTAAACAATAGGTGTGGATAGAGCCCAAAGAGAGAGAAAAACAGTTGGACAAAGGATTGGAGAACGATCTGGCTAACATTTGTGTGTACACAAAAACTGAAGTTGCTGGAAAAGCTCTGCGGATCTTGCAGCATCTGTGAAGAGAAATCAGAGATAATGTTTCAGATCTCGTGACCCTTCCTCAGAAACCTTCCTCCTGAGTTCTGAAACATTAACTCTGACTTCTGTCCATAGATGCTGCTAGACCTGCTGAGCTTTACCAGCAACTTCTGTTTTTATTAATGATTTACAACATCCTCAGATCTTTTGGGTTTTAATGGGTGATGTGTGGCTCAGTGGTTAGCACTGCTGCCTCACAGCACCAAGGACCTGGGTTTGATTCCACCTTCGGGCAACTGTCTGTGTGGAGTTGGCATATTCTCCCCGTGTCTGCGTGGGTTTCCTCCGGGTGCTCCAGTTTCCTCCCACAATCCAAAGAAGTGCAGGTGGGGTGAATTGGTCATGCTGAATTGCCAATAGTGTTGAGGATGTGTAGTTTAGTTGTATTAGTCAGGGGCTAATGTAGAATAATAGGGTAGGGGAACGAGTCTGGATAGGTTACTCTTCGGAGGGTCGGTGTAGACTTGTTGGGCTGAATGGCCTGTGTCCACACTGTAGGTATTCTATAATTCTATTCTATTCAATGACAGACTATGTGATAACAAGGCTTGTTGAGTTGGGTAGGGGACTAGGACATGGGAGAGTTCAGGCCCGAAAATGATTGATATCGATATTGAGTCTGGAGGGCTACAGGGCCCCCTGGTGGTGGTATTTCACAGGGGGTGGCAAAAGTGGCAGCTGATGATCTTCTGGATGTGGATGCTGTTGCTCTCATCTTCTTCAGGTCAGAGGGGTGGCTTTGTCTACCCGCATGAGTCCCAGTTATGCCTGTCTCTTCGTGAGATATGTAGAACATTCATTGTTCCGGTCCTATACCAGCCCCCACCCTCAACTCTTTCTCCAGTGTATTGATGTTATCATCAGTGCTGCTTCCCTCTCTCATCTGGAAGTGGAAATGTTAATCGATTTTGCTTCCAATTTCCACCCCACCCTCACTTTCACCTGGTCTATCTCTGACTCCTCCCTTCACTTCCTTGACATCTCTTTCCATTTCTGGGGATCAAATGGCCACTAATATCCACTATAAACCCACTGACTCCCAAAGCTAACTGGACTCTACTTCCTCGCACCCTGCTTCCTGCAAAGATTCTATTCCATTCTCCCAGTTCCCCTGTCTCCGTTACATATGTTCTGATAAGGCCAACTTCGACAAGGGAGCCTCTGAAATATCCACCTTCTTCCTCAAACAAGGATTCCCTGTTGTTGACAGGACTCTCAACTGGGTCCAAAGCATCTCCCATACTTTCACCCTTGCCGCCTCTCTTCCCTCCCACAACAGCAATAGGGTTCCCCTTATCCTTACCGACCATCCCACCAGCATCTACATCCAGAAAATCATCAGCCGCTATTTCTGCCACCTCTAATGATATGCCACCACCAGATGCATATTTCCCTCCTCTTCCTTGTCCATCTTCCACAGGACACCCTGATCCACTGTTCCTTCACTCCCAGCACGCCCCCCCCCCCCCCGTGGCACCTTCCCCTGCAACTGCCGAAGGTGTTACATCTACCCATTTATCTCCTCCCTTCTCAGTTGTTAAGGGCCCAAACATACCTTCCAGGTGGAGCAGCACTTTACCTGCACTTCACATAATCTAGTCTACTGCATTTGCTGCTCACAATGTGGTCTCCTTTACATTGATGAAACAAAGCGTAGACTGTAGGTAGATGGTAGGTAAGAGCAAAGGGAAGAAAGTGAGGACTAGATGCTGGAGATCAGAGCTGAAAATGTGTTGCTGGAAAAGTGCAGCAGGTCAGGCAGCATCCAAGGAGCAGGAGAATCGACGTTTCGGGCATAAGCCCTTCTTCAGGAATGAGGAAAGTGTGTCCAGCAGGCTAAGATAAAAGGTAGGGAGGAGGGGCTTGGGGGAGGGGCGTTGGAATTGCAATAGGT
>NC_057711.1:42146029-42160051 GCF_004010195.1 Chiloscyllium plagiosum
AAGGGCGGAGGAGCGGGAAGTGGTGGAGATACGGTGGAGAGCATTGTCGACTACGTCTGGCGGGAAATTGCGGTCTTTGAAGAGGGAGGCCATCTGGGTTGTACGGTTTTGGAACTGGTCCTCCTGGGAGCAGATGCGGCGGAGACGAAGGAATTGGGAATATGGGATGGCGTTTTACAGGGGGCAGGGTGGGAGGAGGTGTAGTCTAGGTAGCTGTGGGAGTTGGTCGGTTTATAGTAAAGGAGCAAAGGGAACCCTTACCCCCCTCTCCCAGCCTTATTTTCTGCTTATAAACTGACATTTTCCTAGCCACCATCAGTTCTGAAGAAGGGTCACGTTAACTCTGAATTCTCTTCACAGATGCTGCCTGACCTGCTGAGCTTTTCCAGCAACATCTGCTTTTGTTTCTGATTCACAGCATTCACAATTCTTTCTGTTTAGATTTTAAGGCGGATTTATTTATTATGTTTCTGTCAAACATCTTGGGAGGTTTCTTTAGGCTAAAGGCATTATACAAATATTTTATAGTTGTCTTATAGAAGAGACAGGGAGTAGAGGAGGATTTCAAGAAGATTATGCCAGAAAATAGGTCCTAGGCATGACTGATCACTAGCAATGCACTGAAGTTAGCCCTGCACCTCTGAATGAAGGCTGAAAAGATTCCAGGTAACTGTAATGGGAGAATCCCTTTTCTTGTTTGCTGTCCTGCCAAAAAAAAGAGTCCGAAGCTGAAAAGAAACAGATGTATGCTATGAGTACCAACAGCAAAAACAGCTGTACACACAACCAGAGGCATGGGGCTGCCTGTACTACAAATCAATTTGCTTTATTTGCTTGATGTTAGTCTGCTTTAATTGTACACTGTGGAAGTAATGTACAATGTTTCGGAAGCAAAGAGACTGGGCATTCGCATTACCTTTGGTCACAGAAGTGCATCATGGCATAGTGAAGGTTCTAAACAATTGAATTGCTTCACAATCCAGTACAGTAACAAAAACCAAACCTTTTGAATTTGTATAGCATCTTCAACATTGTAAGACATTCTAGGGATTCCATACAGCAACAATTATATTTATATGAGTGCCTTCAATGTGTTAAAACATCCACAGTGCTTTGCAGAGACATTATGTAAAAACATTACACTGAGCCACATAAGGATAGATTACTAAAAGCTTGGTTGAAGGTATAGGTATTAGAAGGAAAGGTAGCTCCCATGAACAGCAAATTGATAATAATCTGGTTTTTGTGATGTTGATTGCGTGATAAGTATTGGGCAGGGATCTGCGGATAACTTCTCTGCTCTTAACTAATGCCATCAGACTTTCATGTCCACCCAACAAGCACATTGGACTTAGTTTTGAATCTTATCCCTCAGAATTGCACTGGACAAGAGGTCACATTTCAAGGAAGACTAACTTCTCAGAGGGTCATGCAGCAGAAGGAGATAACAAAAGGGGAGAGGCAAAGCCATGGATTTGTAAACTAGGATACGAATTTTAATACCAGAGTATTTCTTAAGCAGGATCTATTATATGTCATTAAAATGAAAGAACTGTGGATGCTGTAAGTCAGAAACAAAAACAGAAAATGCTGGAAAAGCTCAGCAGATCTGGCAGCATCTGTGAAGAGAAATCAGAGTTAATATTTCAGTTTGAGTGACCCTTTGACAGAACTGTTTTCAGTTTTGAGGAAGGATCACTTGATCTGAAACATTAACTCTGCTTTCTCTCCACAGATGCTGCCAAACTTGCTGAGCTTTCCCAGCAATCTATTATAGACCAACAAGCATTGGAATAATGCATGAACTGAATTTGGTGTGAGTTAGTATACAGGCAACAAGGTTTTCAAAGTTAATAACTTCCTATTTCGTTCAAATATCTGAAGATATAAAAAGTTATTCAGCCACTTAAAATTATATTTGAAAATCAAAGCATTTTAATGGTAATAATGTGAGGAAAGCACATCTTACTTTGTGACTGAACATGTGCCATAGTCTACTCCTCTAAGTTGATCTAGGGCCAGCAGTAACAACTGAGATTTACACTGCTCCACACACACAGGAGTACCTAAATGTTTTGAATTGAAAAGAAAATGTGAACATTAAGCAGAAAGTAGTGGACTTTAGGTGGCAAAACTAATGACACTTAAAGGTTTTAAGGAACCTTTTGAAAGCACAAATGAGAAGTAGAATGCAGATGGAAATTGCAGTTTAGAGCTGCTAGTAACCATTTCAATGACTGATAATTGCCCAGAAATATTTTACTAGTTTTGCATTTAAAACCCAATCTCTTGAAACTTATCATTGAACAGGAAGGTGAATGCCAAGTATGTCTCATTGTTTTTCTTCTCCAGTGTCTGTCTGTCTATGGAAGATATAGACTGTAGGGAAATTGATGGTGACATCTTGCAAAATGTCCAGATTACAGAGGAGGAGGTGCTGGATGTCTTGAAACGGTTAAAGGTGGATTAAACCCCAGGACCTGATCAGGTGTACCCGAGAACTCTGTGGGAAGCTAGAGAAGTGATTGCTGGGCCTCTTGCTGTGATACTTATATCATCGATAGTCACAGGTGAAGTGCCAGAAGACTGGAGGTTGGCAAACATGGTGCCACAGTTTAAGAAGGGCGGTAAAGACAAGCCAGGGAACTACAGACCGGTGAGCCTGACCTCGGTGGTGGGCACGTTGTTGGAGGGAATCCTGAGGGACAGGATGTACATGTATTTAGAAAGGCAAGGACTGATTAGGGATAGTCAACATGGCTTTGTGCGTGGGAAATCATGTCTCACAAACTTGATTGAGTTTTTTGAAGAAGTAACAAAGAAGATTGATGAGGGCAGAGCAGTAGACGTGATCTATATGGACTTCAGTAAGGCGTTTGACAAGGTTCCTTGGTTAGCAAGGTTAGATCTAATGGAATACAGGGAGAATTAGCCATTTGGATACAGAACTGGCTCAAAGGTAGAAGACAGAGGGTGGTTAAAATTGGAGGTGTGACGGACAGTGAAGACGGTTATCTTAGTGTACAATGGGATCTTGATCTGATGGGCCAATGGGCTGAGGAGTGGCAGATGGAATTTAATTTGTGAGGTGCTGCATTTTGGAAAGGCAAATCAGGGCACGACTTATACACCTCATTGTAAAGTCCTGGGGAGTGTTGCTAAACAAAGAGACCTTGGAGGACACGTTCATAGTTCCTTGAAAGTGCAGTCTCAGATAGGTAGGATAGTGAAGAAGGCATTTGATATGCTTTCCTTTATTGGTCAGAGCATTAAGTATAGGAGTTGGGAGGTCACGTTGCGCCGGACAGGACATTGGTTAGGCCATTTTTGGAATATTGCTTGCAATTCTGGTCTCCCTGTTATAGGAAAGATGTCGTGAAACTTGAAAGGGTTCAGAAAAGACTTACAAGGATGTTGCCTGGGTTGGAGGATTTGAGCTATAGGGAGACTGAACAGGCTGGGGCTGTTTTCCCTGGAGCATTGGAGGCTGAGGAGTGACGTTATAGAGGTTTATAAAACCATGAGGGGCATGGATTGGGTAAATAGACAAGGTCTTTTCCCTGGGGTGGGCATAGGTTTAAGGTGAGAGGGGAAAGATTTATAAGGGACTGAAGTGGCCACTTTTTTACGCAGAGGGTGGTGCGTGTATGGAATGAGCTGCCAGAGGAAGTGGTGGAGGCTGGTACAATTACAAAATTTAAAAAGCATCTTGATGGTTGCATGAATAGGAAGAGTTTAGAGGGATATTTTGTCAATTGCTGGCAAATGAGACTAGATTGGGTTGGGATATCTGGTTGGCGTGGACAGGTTGGACCGAAGGGTCTGTTTCCATGCTGTACATCTATATGACTCTATAACAGAAGAATAAAAAGGCAACTTGTTATTATATGGAGAGAAACTTCAAAATGCTTCTGTGCAGAGGGATCTGGGTGTTCTCCTGCATGATTTACGGAAACTAATATGCAGGTACAGCAAGCAATAAGGAGGTCAAATGGAATTTTTGCATTTATTGCTGAAGGAATGGAGTATAACTAGGAAAGTGTTGTTGCAATTTATTCAGGAAATTGCTGAGACCACATCTGCAGTACTGAATACAGTTTTGCTTTCCTTACCTGATGAAGGATGTAATTGCATTGGAGACAGTTCAGAAATGGTTCACTAGACCTATTCCAGAGATGAAAGACTTGCCTTATGAGGAAAGATTGAGCATTAAGTCTAACTTGTGAGAGTTTTGAAGAATGAGAGGAGCTCTAAATAAGATACATAAGATGCTAAAAAGGATTACTAAGAATGGATATTCCCCTTGTCAGGCAATTTGAATGAATGGTCATAGTTTTAAGCTTAGGCGTAACAGATTTAAAACACATATGATGAGGAATTACTTCTCTCAAATGATTGTGAATCTATGGAATTCACTATCACAGAGTGTGGTCGACGCCAGGATATTGAATACATTGAAGGAGCAGATAGCTTTTTAATTAGTATTGGGTTAAAGGGTTATGGGAAGCAGGCAGGAAAGTGGAGTTGAGGCTGAGATGAGATCAGCCTTGATTGTATTAAATTACAAGCAGGCTCAAGGTGCTGAATTGCCTTCTCTTGCTCTTAGTTCTTATGTTCTGAAATAGGACACCCTTGGACCCAATTTCCTCATGGGTTCAGGAAACTCAGACCTGCACATTTCTGTGCCATCCAAAAAGCACAAGCAATCCATGTGTGACTTTGCCTGGGATTTTGTAATTTCCCACGGGTCAGGATAACAGTGTATTTTATGAGTCAGGATGGAGTGCAGGACCAGTGTGGTGTATATGCATACTAATTACATGTTCCTACACAGCAGTTCAGATCCCAGCATTGCTTAAAAGCTCCTTAAATCGCACACTCACCCCAGTCATTCAGAAGCCACCACATGTCCCCTCAGATCACCCGTGACCTCTCAGATTACCCATGCACTTTCTTCTACCATGCATCCCCATATAGTAATTGTCTCATCAGCTCAGCCATGCCACTCCTTTGCCCTCTTAGAATGCCTGTGGCACCTTCATTTGCCTTTGTTCCTTCCATTGTCATGTGCCTAATGTATATACTGCACAGTTTTCAGGGAAGATGCAACACATATTACAACTTTGCACGCACTATTCAGAATGTTCCCAACTCCTCAACAAGTTTCTTCCAGTGGTCACAAACTGGCCAGGTAGCTGTGCTATTTGTTAGGGTTTTCTAAGTCCATGTGACAATGCCAACTTTCCTGCAGTCCCACAGCAGATCCCAAACCAATAAGAACGCCAGACAAAAATGGTGTGGGGTTGGGAAGGCAGAAGAAAATTGTTTCTCCTGCAAAAAAAATTCAGGATTTTACAACCCAATTCATGGCCCATGGGTAAAGAAAATCTGGTCCCTGGTGTTCTTAACATATAATAAACATTATGTCATATATATTATATAGTAAACAAATACCCAATGCTTGAGACCTGTTCTTAAAAGTTGCTGCCAAATGCTAATTTGTTTACTTTAAAATGTATTGTACACCTTGAAAACCACATAATACTAATTACTTAAGAAAGAATAAAACAAATTTTAGGAGTCAATCCATGTGATGTTTCATAAATTCCTACTTTGGAATTAGAACCAGTCTGACTCAAGGTTGGGATGCAGACAGACTCTAACCTCACACTAATGCATTGTCTGAGCTGAGATGTCTTTTTTTAATAAAACCGTAAATTATCTGGGGACTGTGACTTGAAAGAAGTTCTGCGATTTAAATATTAATTACTTGAAACCTGCAACCCCATTCTAAATGATTAAAGACTTAATAGCAATCTAGCTTTGTTCACATCAGTTGTCTGACACTGTCATCTTTTACTATAAATTATGTGTCCAATGACCCTGCCCCACAAGCTACCTGATGAAGGAGTAGCACTCCAAAAGTTTGTACTTCCAAATACACTATAAACCTGTTGGCCTATAACTTGGTGTTGTGTGTTTTTTAACAATGATAGCATGAACAGAAAATGACACCTGATAGTCCTTACAGTGAATAGTGTTGAATTAACACATCTCCTTACTTTAAGCACTGCTATTGTTTTGAATTTGTTTTATCCCTGACCGCAACGGGACCACCATAAATGAAAGAATGTATCATGTGTTGGGCTTATTATTAGTTTCCTTGTAAACTTCTTCTGCCCATCATGTATCCTATGTACATTGGGCCTCACTGAATTGTCAAACATTGCTGTGATGTGGTGCCAACAGAACTCAGCACTTTTGTTGTGTATTTTATCTTTGTTTAATCTCAGAGTGCTTTTTTGAGCAGTTATCTTAGAATTTAAAAAAACACTTCTTGACATAAAAATATGCCTAAAGGTAATTCTCACACATCTAGCTTTTACATGAAGTATTTCAACAAAGAACTTCAATTATTGAAGTATGGTTCAGTTTACAAACCTCAATAAAATATTGATGGTGCAATTGTTCCCTGCTTTGACATTTAGTTACAAATTTTGACGTGTCTGTCAATATAAGGAGACATAAAACTACCGACCTGAACATAAAGGAGCAGAGTTACCAGAGACCACAGCATCTCCAGACTTAATCTTTCACTTTCATTGCCTCTGCTTTGCATTCAAGCGTCGTGCATATTTACACGAAGTACCCTCAGTCTTCCAGCATTTAATTGATAATTCAACAGTTCCAATATCTGACCATTTCTCAATGTATTCAGCAAAGCAAATGTGTTAGAATTAATAAGTGGAATGCACTAGACTTCAAGCGAGCAGTAGCTATTCAAATTTTTCATCATTTTACAATTTTAAACAATAAAAACGTCACCTACTTAATTGTGCTTAAAATGTAAATGGGCTGAATTTCTTTGCTTCTTCAGTTAGAAATGTTGGAAATGGATTCGTAAATGTATCCTCTGCATGCAAGAGGGTAATTTCTTTTATAATTACTGGAATATGGGAAAACATATCAATAGTAAACATCTCCCATGGAAAGAGTGTGAATAAAAAAAGTCATGTTCCTGAAACGTTCAACATCCATTGCTGTTGACAGAAAATGAAGATAATGAAAATTTCTGTTGGGTCCACTTTTAACCTTTTCAATGAGCTAGACTTTACAAAGCTAAAAAGAATGGTAGACAAGTTGACCCTCATCTGTCTGCTGATCCCAAGACTGTTTGTGGTAAATGAAAGTTTTCTGTACACAATGACTCCCTATTTTACGATTTGCCAGCCTACCTCTCCTGTGAACAGACTGTGAAGGACTTGTGAAGGGAAATGAAGGGGAAGGTAGCAGAAAGGGTAGAAGAGAATGTAAAACTATGGCTGGGGAGAAATAAATTATGTGCCTGTACCAGATGGAAAATGTATTTTCCTTCATAGCGGGGGAAAAGTATGGCCTTTATATTTCTTCTGTAAAGTAATACAGACATATATGCATTACAGAATTTGTATGCTTCATTGTTAACTCATCAGTAAAGCTGTGAAATTTACAAAAACACTTATGCTCCATTCAGCTATGGTCTAGGTCTATAATTTACACTTCAATGCAAGCAACATTCTGCAGGTCAGAATTAAAATAAATGGTCAAAGAATCATGAGCTGTGCTGAAGAATTTTGAGGAAAGTGCTTCTGGCATATGCCAGAAGTGTTAACGTGACAAATTTATGCCAAATTTCTGCATTTGACCTGCAGCTAGTCATTTTTATCTCAACCATGTTGTTTCATTTTCACTTGCAGGAATTTTCTTAAGGTTTAATTCACATTTTAAAATAACATACATATAAAATTTGCTGAGTAAATTTCCTCCTGTTTGATTTTTGGAATACTTAGCTAATTAGCAAGGGCAATAGAAAACTAGTGCAACAGTGATAATAACAATCTTTTCACACTCATCCAGGAGATGAATTGCATGTTAAAGACTGAGAGATATGAAGTTCAGTAATTCAGCTATGCACAAATTACTTTTCCAAGTAAGCACAGGAAGTGACAATTTATACACAAAATACAGTATTCCAAAAATGGAAGTTTTAGATCTGGCAAAGACAATGCTGTCCCAGTTCAAATTCTGAATAAAACATCTATAGTTCCAACTTTCACTTCATTATTGTTTTGATTCTATAATTGTTCTGAAGTGAGTACTAGAGCAATGTATTTCAGGAAATGATCCAGCAGACTTCCATTTAATTTGTCGCTGTATCTGTTGGCAAAATTGAAATATTGAATTAGAATTAAGCATGGCCACCTCCAGTGCTCTTTCTATTTGTAGAGCAGTGGGCCAATGTCTATGAAACCTCTTTATTAATATTGACACTCAGTATAAATATTAACAATGTCAAATATAGCTTGGTGAATCCAATCACCAGCCTGAAATTCTTTGTAACTGTTTCATGCCCTGGGTTGCACACTCAAGGAATTAACAGGTCGCTCAACAAGCTTTATTCTTGCACATCTGTACAATCTTAATTCCAGCATATAGCCTAATCCATAAGGAGAGCTGCCCCTGTTGTGCAAGAAGGACACTGGTGCCATTCACTGGCAAAAACAGTATTACTAGCTATGATCCAGATATTTCCTGTAGATTCAATATTTTGTCTTTTGTGGCAATTCTGGAGGTGTTTTTTTTTCCTGAGAATGAAACCATTATCAACGTACTGTAAAATTAAAAATCTAAGTAAACAGAACTTTCAACCTGCCCCTAAACACATGTAGCTGCCATGGTACCTTACTCTCGACATTCTGATACGATTTGACATGCACCACCTGCAGAGTTCCATATCAATTTCAGTTTATTTTCTTACACAGTAATAAAATGACTCTTTGATACCCTATCACTGACTTAATAACTAGAGGCTATAAATTTGATAACTCACCAAAAGAACAAAATAAGTTCAGATTTTAACTTCCCACTGGAAACAATAGTGGAATCAAAATCCACAATGTTTTTTTTTAAAGAAAGTTGGATAATTTTTCAAAAGAGTACATAAAGGGTCTATGCGCATAGAAACATCAGATGAATAGCACATGCACAATTGGCAAATGCACTCTTTTTGTATTCCACCTTTGCCTTCCCTATTCTTAGTACTGAATCTATTTTATACCTTAACATTTTGTGATGTAGAATCCATTCCTCATTGAAAATATAGGTCAAATTTTGTAGCACAGGTATATTTTTTCTTAACTGTCTAATTATTATTTTATAAACATAGTTTGACAAAGATAAATACAATGTCTTTTCACCAATTGTATTTTCTCTCTGGGAAAAGAATTGAAAAGGGCTTTGTGGGAACACATATATTGAAGAATTGTGAAGAATTAACAATGATGTGGAGGTGCCAGTGTCGCACTGGAATGGATAAAGTCAGAAGTCACACAACACCAGATATATTCCAACAGGTTTATTTGAAATCACAAGCTTTCGGAGCTCCTTCATCTGATGTAAGAGCAGCACTCCAAAAGC
This sequence comes from Chiloscyllium plagiosum, assembly GCF_004010195.1. NCBI lineage: Eukaryota > Metazoa > Chordata > Chondrichthyes > Orectolobiformes > Hemiscylliidae > Chiloscyllium > Chiloscyllium plagiosum. The sequence goes on from NC_057711.1 coordinate 42,155,486, forward strand.
TTGTGATTTCAACTAAACCTGAAGAATGAACAAACCAAGCAGTATTTTCACTGCCCATAATTTTTTTATTTAAACAGCAGGTAAAGACCATTACTATGTATAATTTCTAAATTATCTCATTTTAAAAATTATCCCATGGGCATCTTTGATATAGATAATTATTTGCAATTAATGTTAGAAAAACTGATGAAAATAACATAACTAGTACCTTCTACTGGACATGCGATGTTCTATCTGCAAAGTAAAAAGTTATATTTAACATTTCAAATCCAATCAAACTTTTAATCTATCCTCGGGTATGTTCAGCTTAAGGGAATCTGAATTTGATAAACTGTTTCTGTTGGAAATGATTAAAGTCAATTGTGAACATGTTTGCCTTGTGTATTTGATTGTCATAAACTTTGTTTTAAAGGTGTGTGATGTCTGCAAAAGACTGTTTGTCAAGTATTTAATAATTTGTTTAAACATGCATGATACAATATTGTCAATTATATCTAAACACAGATTTCTTAGTTTTTTTTGCAACATTAATGTATTACAATAACACACAGCTTTTAAATCTTGCCCTCCCCAAACCAAAACAAATTGACAAAGAATTTGATGTAGAGATTTGACAGGCAAACATCCACTCTTCACTCATAACCCACGATGCTCTTAAAGTCATAAACATTTCCACAAAGAAGTGCATGCAAAATAAATTATTTAAACTTCGGTCCTGAACATGTGGCAGAATCCATTTTCTTGTTTCCCAAACAATCTACCATTTCATCAACACCTGCTAAGCGAGCACGTCACAATGTGGCACTAACCAACAAGAAGGCTGCTCTACTTACCTGATTGTGAGATGGGGAGGAACAGGAGGACTTGTCCTGACCTCACATTAAATGAGTTCAAGCCTCATCCTAGATTCAATGAAATGAAACCTGAGGCCACAGTACCGGGATTTGACAAAAATGGGAGTCTCTAAAGTTTCTCGGTTTGCGAATTGAAAGTATTGGTTCTAAAAACATTTTGGTGGCGTTCTCAAAATTGTAACTGTGGATCAGTAAATTTGTTAAGATGATTTCCCACAGACTTTTACTGATTCCAGCTGACATAGGTATTCTGTTATTCCAATTTTAAATTGTTCTTTTTTTATAAAACTATATGGTAATGATATCTAATCTCAAGTCTTTTGCGGAGAGAGAGAATCAGACGTTTATTTTGAACGATAATAAAAACATCAAATTCTAGAGAAACTGAGTAGGTCTGGCAGCGCCTGTGGAGAGAAAAACAGAGCTAGTATTCTGAGTTCGATATAACTCTTCTTCAGAAATTATTTTTCTGGGCTATTTTTCAGATTTCCAGCATCTGCAGTATTTTGCTTTGATTTGTGTGTATTTTCAACCTGCCACTTGCAGATATAATTAGATCAGAAACCATTTGTTTTTTTATTAGTCAGTATCACATCCTAAATGACAGTTTCACATTCAGATGGACAGCTTACCCTGCTGTTGAATACACGATTAAGTCCAACAGAAGGCAAATGCAGTCATACATACAATCAAAGATTATGTAACATTTGCAAGACAATACTATTAATCTCAACCCACATTTAATCTTAAACGTTATAAAGCGGCACTATATACAAATAATTGTGGGTCTTAGCCTGCCATATTCCATGTTTTGAACTATTCTTCTGAATTTGTTCTTCCAGCACAGTTGGATTACAGATGTTTTCAGTAGAAAGTTCAGCTGTGATGACATCATGGAGTTCAGTTCCAGCTATATCATTATGAGGGAGTGAAATTCAATCAGGAAAATGTGAGCTTACAACGGCACTCTCAATATCTCCAAAGGGGTGGTGGGGGTTGTGGAAAGTTTTCTTGAAGTGGGGAGGGGTGGGAAGTGCATTCTGTACAAAATGTATTTTCTGAAGTTGAATATTACACACTGACATTTTCAGACCAATGCTAGGTGTTGATTTACTTTCTTCATGGCAAAACTTGATATAATGATGGGAAAGAAATTTCTGCTGAAAATACTTCGTAGACAGAATCCAGTTATCGATAACCCTGTTTCTATTTTCTGCATGTAGCTTAAATGGGAAAGGTTGTCTGAAATGTTCAGGTTTGAATGTCCTTTGAAATGGCTGACAGAGGTTTTATAAATCTCACACAAAGCTCTTTTTGTAACTAAACTGGTAACACGTTGTGGCATTCACTGAACACTTCATTTGTTTTGGTTTCTTCAAGTGAAGGTTACTTGCTTTCATGCTAGGCATATGAGAACCCTTGTAAGATCAAAACAAAATCTGAAAGAAACTTCAAAGGTCCTGACTTGTCTCTGCTGCAGGAAGTACTTGATCCAAGAGCTTCCTTATTCAGCTTCGCCATCACATCTCATCAGAAGGGCATGATGGTGATGACCAGGTGCACTGGAACTGGTTTTTTAAAAATCTAGCAGAACATTACTCACATGCACACAAACGCAACCATGCTAGAATTGGCCAGTGACCTTCTGGCTCACCATGGTTACACATTAAACTTCATTGCTCTTTAAAGCAAACAAGACTTTTGATAAGCTATATTATCTACCCACTTCTTTAACATAAATGCAAACCAAACAGACCTACAATAATGATGTGAATGTCGATAATTAACAGGCACAATATTTCTATTTAACCAACATGGCTCATGTTGCTCCTTACCAAGAGGAATGAGGGCTAACAATGTAATATTAATTAGGTAACTGGGGTAACTCCGAATCATAATTAGGTAACAGTTAACTAAATGTACATTTGTTGGCTGAGAAGTGCCATCCTCAATTTTAGATGCATTCCCATTTTCGGTGGAAATTTGGGGAACAGTGAAACCGCAATTGCAATCATGAGTTTATCATTAACAGTCCAATGCTGCTCCACCCATTGTGATTTTCCAGTCAGCCTCAGAGTTGTGAACATAGCCCAGTCCATCAGGCAAGCCAATCATCCATCCATTGACTTCATCTAATTTTCCCACTACCTAAGGAAAGCAACCAACATTACCAAAGCCCCCACTCACCCCAGTTATACTCTTTCCACCCTCTTCTGTCAGGTAGAAGATATAAAAGTTTGAATACACGTACAAATAGATTCAAAAACATTTTCTTAACCACTGTTATCAAACTTTCCAATGGATCTCTCAAAAGTGAATTCTGATCTCTATCTCTCTGCACCTTCTCTGTGGCTGTAACACTGTATTCTGCCAGTCTAATGCACTATGTATGATGCAATGTGCCTCTACAGCATACAAAATAACTCTTTTCACTGTATCTCAATGCATGTGACAACAATAAATCAATCAATCAGTTTAGATAGGCAGCATTCCAAATAGTCAAAGCCTCAAAATGGCAAGAACATGAGGCTGAATTCTCCCAATGCTTGGCATTGGTGGATCAATTGGGAATATATGTCAAACTTAAAACAATGGAATTATCATATTGGGGAAACAAAATCTGATTCTACAACCATGCTTTAAAGGTTCAAACGGAAATCTTAAAATTATGCGGTGAGAGACCGATTTGCATGCATTTACATGTTATTCGCACCTAATCTCAATTCATGATATGCAGTTTCCCATTCTCCTTTATCCATATAGAAACTAGATAACAACAATTCCTGACGTAACAGTGAGATCCAGTTTGATCCTCCAGGCACCCATCTTGATCAGTAGTCTCCAAAATGCGGAGTAACTACACGTACCCTGGCCCCAATCCATGGAGATTGCAGTTGGACATCTTTGTTGGCTACGTAGACACACGTATGGGCCCCAGCTATGCCTGTCTCTTTGTTGGCTACGTAGAGCAGTCGATCTTCCGTTATTACACCGGCACCACTCCCCACCTCTTCCTCCGCTACATTGATGACTGCAGTGGCGCCACCTCGTGCTCCCGCGAGGAGGTTGAGCAATTCATCATCTTCACCAACACATTCCACCCTGACCTTAAATTTACCTGGACCATCTCTGACACCTCCCTCCCCTTCCTGGACCTCTCCATCTCCATTAGTGAAGACCGATTTGACACTGACATTTTTTACAAACCCACCGACTCCCACAGCTACCTGGATTACACCTCTTCCCATCCTATCTCTTGCAAAAATGCCATCCCGTATTCCCAATTCCTCCGCCTCCGCCGTATCTGCTCCCAGGAGGACCAATTCCACCACAGAACACACCAGATAGCAGCCTCCTTTAGAGACTGCAATTTCCCTTCCCACGTGGTTAAAGATGCCCTCCAAAGCATCTCGTCCACATCCCGCACCTCCGCCCTCAGACCCAACCCCTCCAACCACAACAAGGACAGAACGCCCCTGGTGCCCACCTTCCACCCTACCAACCTTCGCATAAACCAAATCATCCGCCAACATTTCCACCACCTCCAAACAGACCCCACCACCAGGGATATACTTCCCTCCCCACCCCCCTCCGCCTTCCGCAAAGACCGTTCCCTCCGTGACTACCTGGTCAGGTCCACGCCCCCCAACGAACCACCGTCCCGTCGTGGCACACTCCCTTGCCACTGCAGGAATTGCAAAACCTGCGCCCA
>NC_057711.1:42160397-42167754 GCF_004010195.1 Chiloscyllium plagiosum
CCTCTAGCTTATCTCTCCACGCTTCAGGCTCTCTGCCTTTATTCCTGATGAAGGGCTTTTGCCCGAAACGTCGATTTTGCTGAAGCTCCTCGATGCTGCCTGAATTGCTGTGCTCTTCCAGCACCATTGATCCAGAACATATATTAGTCTCACCATGTCATGGCACATTTCCCACCTCTTAGAATATAGTCGTCCTTTTCAATGATGCATTTTGGAGCACACGAGTAACTCTCATTGGCATGTTGCTGACAGGACACTTTCTGCACAGGGACAAGCACTGATACCGTGGATTGGACAGAGGTCCTTGCTTGCTTTCTTAATGCTAACTCACTTTGCTACTTAGATACTGACAGAGTCTCTTCCTTACCTTGCGTTTTTGCACTTTCCCCTCTCATTCAGAACTTAAAGACTCACATGATTAACCCTGCTGTTTAGTGCTGACACAAAACCAAGAAATTTGTCATGACTGTCAGTGATCATCAGTCAAGGATATGGACATTTTCTGTACAGCAGTGCAATATGTCAATGTCACACCTGTAGCATGTGCCAGCAGATAATGCAGTAAACACACTGCATGCACTTCAGCCAAATGGCTCTATTTCAAAGTTAAAACAGAGTAGTCCTTTGTCAAGTCAAGGTAGACTCTCATCAGTCAGTGAAGGACAGCCTGTGTGGCATAACTCTTGTAACTGCAGTACAATGATAATCAAACAGACAAATGAGGATATATAAAGTACGTTTGTTGCACCTGACACTTGCTACAGTGCTTTATCATGGTGACAGTGATGTTCTTTCTGCTCAATTTCCCTACTTTCTTCCTCAAATGATTGCTACTACTCTCCCAGCTCTCAAAGTCCATCACATCCTCTCATTGCCTACTTCAGGTGTACAGAGCTGCTAGAATCAAGCTAGACAAGCTACCTGTCATTGGGAAAACATCACATTTATGAATGTGAGCTTGTGTTTGCAATCAAATGTCTCAGTGTTCCAGTTGCACAGCATGCACTGTGAAGAGTAGCTCCTGGCTGGCAGCCCTTGGTCTAGCAAGCTTGGGTTTCAAAGTTGGTGCCAGTGCCAGGAATCTGGGTGATAATGGCAGTAACAAATACTCCTGTCATTACTGAGCACACGCGGTGGGACCAGGACACCATAGAGGCATGGTGCATACATAATGAGGCAGGCTAAGGAGAATGGTGTGAGATAGCTTGCTACGCCTCACAGAGAGGAACCCTACATGAAATTCCACAAAATTAATCTTTATCTGACTTTTGATAAAATATAGCCAGTTCTATGTGATATAACCTTCAGTTGTTTATTCATTCACAGGATGAGGCGTCACTGACATTTATTGCCCATCCCAGAGAGCAGTTAAGCATCAACCACATTACTGTGAGATTAGCGTCACATGTAGGCCAAACCAGGTAAGGATGGAGGTATCCCTCCCTCGAGGACATTAGTGAACCAGAGGTGTTTTTTCCAATTCAACAATCGATAATAGATTCATTAGACTTTTAATTCCAGATTTTTTTAATTAAATTCAAATTCCACCATCTGGGTCACCCTGGGGAGTGTTGCCGAACAAAGAGATCTTGGAGTGCACATTTATGGTTCCTTGAAAGTGGAATCACAGGAAGACAGGGTAGTGAAGAAGGCATTTAGTATGCATGCCTTTATTGGCCTATGCATTGACTTGGGAGGTCGTTTTGCTGCTGTACAGGACATTAGTAAGGCCACTTTTGGAATACTGCATTCCATTCTGGTCTCCCCACTATAGGAAAGATGTTGTAAAACTTTAAAACATTCGGAAAAGATTTACAAAGGTGTTGCCAGGATTGGAAGGTTTGAGTTAGCGGGGAGTTACTGAATTACCTGGGACTGTTTTCCCAGGAGCAAAGGAAACTGAGGGGTGACCTATCGAAGGTTATAAAATCATGAGGGGCATGGATAAAGTGAGTGGTCAAGGTATTTTCCCCAAGGTCCAAAACTAGAGGGCATAGGTTTAAGGTGAGAGGGGAAAGATTTAAGAGAGACCTAAGGGGCAACTTTTTCATACAGAGGGTGGTACATGTAGAGGATGAGCTACCAGAGGACATGAGGGAGGCTGGTACAATTACAACATTTAAAAGACATCTGGATGGGTATATGAAAAGGAGTAGTTTAGAGGGATATGGGCCAAGTGCTGCCAAATGGGACTAGATTAATTTAGGATATCTGGTCGACATGGACGAGTTGGACCGCAGGGTCTGTTTCCATACTACACAACTCTATGACTTGATTACTTTATTTGCTGTAGTGGTTTCAAACTAATGACCCCAGAACATTACCTGGGTCTCTGGATTATACAACTAGGCATTGGCTCTCCTCAACCTTCTCTTATTCATTCATGTGATGAGGCCATCACTGACTGGGCCAGCATTTATTGCCCATCCCTAGATTCCCTTGAGAAGGTGGTAGTGAGCTCTCTTCTGGAACTACTGCCATCCATATAATGTAAGAAGACCCCAAATACCATCAGGAAGGGAGTTCCAAAATTTTAACCCAGTGATACTGAACAAACAACGATACATTTCCAAGTCAGGATGGTGAGTAGCTTGAAAAGCAACTTCCGCGGGTAGTTTTCTCATATATCTGCTGCCCTTGTCCTTCTGAATGATAGTGATTATGGATTTGGAAGTTGCTACTACTGAGCAACAGTGGTAGAAGGAGTAAATGCTTGTGTATGTGGTGCCAATCGAGCAGGCTGAGTTGCACTGGATGGTGTCAAGTTTCAAATCTAGTCAAGTGGGGATTATTCCATCACACTCCTGATTTATGCCTTGTAAATGGTGTACCAACTTTGGAGAGTCAGGAGGTGAGTTAATTTCAGCAGGATTTCTAGCCTCAAACCTGCCCTTGTAACCACAATATTTATATAGCTGGTCCAGTTCAGTTTCTGGTCAATTGTACCCCCCCCCCCCCCAGGATATTGATGGTGGGGAATTCAGTGATGATAAAACCATTGAGTATCAAGGGATGATTATTAGATTCTCTCTCATTTGAGCTGGTCATTGACTAGCACTTGAGTGGAACAAATATTATTCGTCACTTGTCAACCCAACTCTGGAAATTGTCCAGGTCTTGTGTTTTTTTAGATGTAGACTGCTTCAGTCTCTGAAGAATCGTGAATGGTGCTGGACATTGTGCAAGCATTGGCAAACATCCCCACTTTTGACCTTACAATGGAAGGAAAATCATTGATGAGGATGCTGAAGATGGTTAGACCGAGGACACTACCCTGAGAAACACCTGCAGAAATGTCCTGGAGCTGAGATGACTGACCTCCAACAAAAGCCTTTGTGTCAAGTATGACTCCAACAAGTGCCTTTGTGTCAAGTATGACTCCAACAAGTGGATTTTTTCTTCCTGATTCCTATTGACTCTTGTTTTGCTAAGGTTGCTTGGTGTCACATAGCTTTGGATACACATAGCTTTGATGTCAAGTGCAGTCATTCACACCTTCCCTCTGTAATTCAGCTGTTTGTCCATGTTTGAACCAAGGCTGTAATGAGGTCAGGAGCTGAGTGCATCTGGCAGAACTCAAATGGGCATCACACTGCAGGCTATTGCTGAGCAGGTGCTGCTTGATAGGCACTGTTGATGATATCTTCCATCACTTTATTAATGATCAACAGTAGATTGATGATGCATTAATTAACTCGGTTGATTTTCTCCTGCTTTTTTGGGTACAGGACATACCTGGGACATTTTTCAAATGGTCATGTAGTTGGTGTTATAGTTGTACTTGAACAAATCAGCTTGGGACATGGACAGTTTTGGAGCATGAGTCTTCAGTACTGTTGCCAGAATGTTGTCAGGGTCCATAGCCGTTGCAGGATCCAGTGCCTTAGCCATTTATTAATATCTCATGGAGTGAATCGAATTGGCCAAAGACTGATGTCTGCCCCACCAGGATTGTTTTGAATTTCTTAATATCATGGAGGGAATCCATTTGGCTGACAATTGGCCTCTGTGAAGCTGGAGACTCTGGAGGAGGTGAAGATGGATCATTCATTCGGCACTTCTGGATGAAGATTTCCTGCCTTACCTTGTTCACTGATACGTTGGGCTGTTCCATCATCGAGGTTGGGGATATTTGTGGAGCCGCCTCGTCCAGTGATTGCTGGACTAGATGTAGTAGGACTACTAAGCAAATCTAGAGGAGATTGTGGAATTGCTTAGTTTTGTCTATCATTTGCTGTTTATGCTGTTTGGCACAGCAGTTCTGTTTTGTATCTTCACCAGGTCAACATCTAAATGTTTGGTATTCTGGAGGAGCATGACATGGTAACCAGCAAGACGTTTCCTGGCCAGTGTTTGACCTGATGCCATGAGATTCCTCAGGCCCAGACACAATGTTGAAGGCTCCCAGGGCAACTTCTTCCTGATTGTTTACCACTCTGCTGCTATCACCTTTGGATCTGTCCTGTCAGTGGGACAGGAATTTCACAGAGATTATGACGGTGTTGCCTGGGACATTAGTACATTTCCATGAGTATGTCCATGTCAGGCTGTTGCTTGACTAGTCTGAGAAACAGCTCTCACCCCTAGAAGCATGTAAGGAGGATTTTGCAGAGTCAACAGAGTTGAGGTTTTGATTGTTGTTTTTGATGCCTGGTCCATACCAGGTGGCCTGTCCCATTTCATTCCTTTTTTGAGGCTTTTTAGTAGTCAGATAGAATCAGGGCAACACTAGCCAATATATCTTCAAATGCCAATTTCAATTTCCTTCTCAAATGGGCATCACTGAAACCAGATTGTTCTTAAAATAACAATTGACCATGTTTTCATGACAACCATTACACTTTTAATTCCAGATTATTTTGTTTTAATTGAAATAAAGACTGGACTTATGCACTTAATGGTAAGGCCCTAGTGAATGTTGCTGAACGAAGAGACCTTGGAGTGCAGGTTCATAGTTCCTTCAAAGCAGAGTCTAACGTAGATAGGATAATGAAGAAGGTGTTTAGTATGCTTTCCTTTATTGGTCAGAGCATTGAGTATGGGAGTTGGGAGGTCATGTTGTGGCTGTACAGGGCATTGTTTGAATTGAATTGAATTGAATTGAATTTATTGTCACGCGTACCGAGGCAGAATGAAAATCTTTGCCTTGCGACCAATACAGGCAGATCACAGAGTTAAGTAGCATAGATAAGTAAATAATAGATAAACAGCAGCAAAAACAAAATCACAGCTACAGGCGAATGTTGAGAGTTTGTGAGTCCATTCAATAGTAGGGTAGAAACTGATTCGAAACCGGCTGATGCATGTGTTCAGGCTGCTGCACCTGCTCCCCAATGGTAGAGGTTGTAGAAAAACATTGCCAGGGTGGGATGGATCTTTGAGAATGCTGGCGGCCTTTCCTTGACAGCGGGTCTGGTAGATGGATTCTATAGATGGGAGGTTGGCCTTTATGATTGTTCCGGCCAAGTTCACCACTCTCTGTAACCGTCTCCAATTTTGAATAGTACAATTGCCATACCAGGCAGTGATATATCCAGACAGAATGCTCTTGATGGCGCACAAATAAAAGTTGGCAAGAGTATCACCGTCATGCCGAATTTCCTCAGCTTGAGGAAGAAGACACATTGTTGGGCCTTTGTAATCAGTGCGTCCACATGAAGAGTCCAAGAAAGCTTGTTGTGGATGACCACTCCCAGGAGTTTGACACTCTCCACTCATTCCACCTCTGTGCAGTTATGTGTAGGAGGGCATAAGTAACATCCCGCTGAAAGTTCCTTGGTTTGTCGGCATTGAGAGCTAGGTTGTTCTCAGTGCACCATTTTTCCAGTTCTTCCACTTCCCGTCTGTAGTCTGTTTCGTTGCCATCTGAGATTCGACCGACTATGGTGGTGTCATCAGTGAACTTGTAAATGGCATTAGTCTAGTGTTTGGTGATGCAGTCATGGGTATACAATGAGTACAGTAGGGGGCTGAGTATATACCCCTGCAGGGCTCCAGTATTGAGTGTTAGTGAGATTGAAATATTGTCCCCAATCTTCACTGATTGTGGCCTGTGGGTCAGAAAACTGGGGATCCAGTTGCAGAGAGTGGGCCTTAGTCCGAGATCGCTAAGTTTAGTAATCAGTCTCGAGGGGATAATAGTGTTGAAGGCTGAACTGTAGTCAATGAGTAGGATTCTTACGTAGCTATTCTTGGTGTCAAGCTGTTCGAGGGAGGAGTGAAGGGCAAGTGATATGGCATCTGACATGGATCTGTTGGTCTGATGGGCAAATTGGGGTGGGTCAAGAATAGTGGGGAGGCTGGAGTTGATTAATGCCATGACCAGCCTTTCAAAGCACTTCATGACCACCGAAGTTAGGGCCATTGGGCGGTGGTCATTGAGACATGCTGCATGAGCCTTCTTAGGCACAGGGATGATGCTGGCCCTCTTGAAACAGGCAGGGACAGTGGCCTGCTGCAGGGAGAGGTTGAAGTTGTCTGAGAAGACCTCTGCCAGTTGATCTGTGCATGCCCTGAGTGCACAGCCTGGTACTCCGTCTGGTCCCTTCGCTTTCCTTGGATTCACACAAGTTAGTCACATTGTTTGGCGCACTTCTGGAATCTTGTGTGCAATTCTGGTCTCCCTCCTCTCGGAAGGTTGTTGTGAAACTTGAAAGGGTTTGGAAAAGATTTACAAGGATGTTGCCAGGGTTGGGGGGTTTGAGCTATAGGGAGGGGCTGTTTTTCCTGGAGCATCGGATACTGAGGGGCGGCCTTATAGAGGCTTATAGAATCATGAGATGCATGGATAGAATAAATAGACAAGGTCTTTTCCCTGGGGTGGGGTGTCCAGAACTAGGTTTAGGGTGAGAGAGAAAAGATTTAAAAGGGACTTAAGGGGCAACTTTTTCACGCAAAGGGTGATGCATGTATGGAATGAGTTGTGAGAGAAAATGGTGGAAGTTGGTACAATTACAATATTTAAAAGGTATCTGGATGGGTATATGAATAGGAAGAGTTTAGAGGAATATGGGCCAAATGCTGGCAAATGGGACGAGATTAGTTTAGGATATCTGGTCAGCATGGACGAGTTGGACTGAAGGGTCTGTTTCTGTGCTGTACATCTCTATGACTACGACTAGATGCCATTTTCTGCAGTGCTGCAATTTGAACCCACGTCCCCAGAGCATTACCTGGGTCTCTGTGTAACTTGTCAAGTGACAGTACCACTATGCCATTGTAAAGGACAGTAAATTGCTCACTCACAGTAAAGAATCAGAAATAGCCAGAATTAACTTCCTATGAGTGGGAAGCAGGTTTTCCTGAAGAAAAACAGTCCATAGGTACTTTTTAAATTCCAGGGTGGGGGAACTTGCTT
>NC_057711.1:42168254-42170612 GCF_004010195.1 Chiloscyllium plagiosum
ATAGTTATATAACAGACTATAGAGGCTTGTGCAGTGGTGTCCTTCTGGGTTGTCTTTGTGATCATCATGCTTTTAGAAGCATATTGATAACTTAAACCTCAGTGCACTTGGCATAATTTTAATTATACACATGTAGCAAAGCTTGCAGCTAGAGTAGAAGTGTTGTAATGGACTTGTGGGGGACATGAGTGGATGTGTGAAATGACAAATACGTGCTTAGAGTCATACCTGGCACAAAGGCTATCTCTGCAGGTGATCCTCAGGATTGTGTCATTTTCAGCTGATTCATAAATGACCTTCATAAGTAGAGTTGTGTGCTCGTGATTGCACAATGTTCAGTACATTTGCAACTGCTCAGATTCTCAAACAACCCCTGTCCAAATGCAGCAATATTTAAAATGAACAATATTCAGGTTTCAGCTGACAATTGACAATTAACATTATGCTCCACAAGTAGTTGTCAATGACCATCTCCAACAAGTGAAAATCTAATCATTGCCCTTGACATTCAGTGGCATTCCATCACTGAATCCCCCACTATCAACTTCTTCGGGGACCAGAAACTGAACTGGATGAGCCACGTAAGTAGTATGGCTACTAGAGCAGGTCAGAGGCTATGAATTTTGCAATGGGTTTGATAGTCCCCACTTGCCTGGATGAGTGCAGCTCCAACAACACTCAGGAAGCTTGACACCACCTAGCACACAGCAATCAGCTTGACTGGCACCTCATCCACAAACGTCCACTCTCCCTTCAACACTAACACTCAGTTACAGTAGTTTGTACCATCTGCAAGATGCCCTTCAGAAATTTACCAAAGACAGCATGTTCCAAATCCACAACCACTACCATCAAGAAAGATAAGGACAGAAGATACTTGGAATGTCACTACCTGCTGGTTCCCTTCCATGCCAGACACCATCCTGACTTGGAAGTATATTGCCTTTCCTTCAGTGTTGTTGGTCAAAATCCACAGATGTCTGTACATAGCTGAAAATGGTTGTGAAAAGGAAGTTTGAATATTTACTTCACAAATAGAGCCACAGAGGACAAAAACAAGGATGTTGCAATAAACCATTAAAACACACTGGGGGTTAGTCCAGTGGTGGAGTAAGGAGCTCATTTAAGTTACCATACAGGTCTCCTAATAGTCCTAGAGACTAGATTAGATTACATTACAGTGTAGAAACAGGCCCTTCGGCCCAACAAGTCCACACCGACCCACCGAAGCGCAACCCACCCATACCCCTACATTTAAGTTGAAACTTTATTGCTGGAACAGCACAGCAGGTCAGGCAGCATCCAGGGAACAGGAGATTCGACGTTTCGGGCACAGGCCCTTCTTCAGGAATGAGCAGAGAGTGTTCAGCAGGAGAAGATAAAAGGTAGGGAGGAGGGACTTGGAGGAGGGGAGTTGGCAGAGGAGATGACCTGGGGTGTGCAGTGAGAGAGGGACTCACTGAGATCTTTGTAGAGAGAGGCAGAGAGCTTCTTCAAGGAAGGCATCCTTGTAAGAGGATTCGCAGTAGGTTGAAATCTTCGAGGAGAAAGTGAGATCTGCAGATGCTGGAGATCAAAGTTGAAACTTTATTGCTGGAACAGCACAGCAGGTCAGGCAGCATCCAGGGAACAGGAGATTCGACGTTTCGGGCACAGGCCCTTCTTCAGGAATGAGCAGAGAGTGTTCAGCAGGAGAAGATAAAAGGTAGGGAGGAGGGACTTGGAGGAGGGGAGTTGGAAATGTGATAGGTGGAAAGAGGTCAAGGTGAGGGTGATAGGTCGGAGTAGGATGGAGGCGGAGAGGTCAACAAGAAGACTGCAGGTCAGGAAGGCGACGTGGTCGACGGTGCCCTCCACCGCATCTCCTCCACTTCCCGCTCCTCCGACCTTGAGCCCCGCCCCGCAATCGCCACCAGGACAGAACCCACTGGTCCTCACCTACCACCCCACCAATCTCCATGTACAGCGCATCATCCGCCGTCACTTCCGCCACCTCCAAACAGACCCCAGCACCAAGGATATATTCCCCTCCCCTCCCCTATCAGCTTTCCGTAGAGACCACTCACTCCGCGACTCCCTTGTCAGATCCACACCCCCCACCGACCCAACCACCACTCCCGGCACCTTCCCTTGCAACCGCAGGAGGTGCAACACTTGCGCCCACACCTCCCCCCTCACTTCTCTCCAAGGCCCCAAAGGAAACTTCCATATCCGCCACAGATTCACCTGCACCTCCACCCACATCATCTACTGCATCCGCTGCAGCCGGTGTGGCCTCCTCTATATTGGGGAGACAGGCCGCCTACTTGCGGAGCGATTCAGAGAGCACCTCTGAGCCACCCGGACGAACCAACCCAA
>NC_057711.1:42173480-42184322 GCF_004010195.1 Chiloscyllium plagiosum
AAGGTTAGAGGGGAAAGAATAAAAGGGAACCCGAGGGGCAACGTTTTTACACTGAGGCTCCTACTCATAATGATTGAGCTGCAAGTGGTTTTGGTTGAAGTGGGTACATTAACTACATGTAAAATACACTTGGACAAATACATGGATAGGAACGGACTAGAAGGATGTCGACCAACTGCAAGGAAATGGGGTGAGCGTGGATGGACATTTACGACACGGAGGTCGAACATCGATGTTAATTAAATCAAACATCCACAAAAGCCCGCTTCGTCTCTTAATCTGATGAAACATGAGCGGCAGAGAACTCCTACATTCCAGTATTTCAAGACAAGTAACAATTTAGTTTCCGAACTTATACAGTGCAGACTAAACAACAACTATTCACAAATCCAAGCCTCCCTTTTCCTCACTACGTGCGGTGAAGAAGGCATATGGCGTACTGGCTTTTATTGGTAGAGGAATTGAGTTCTGGAGTACTGAGGTCATGTTGCAGTTGTATAAGACTCTGTTGCGGCCGCATCTGGAGTATTGTGTGCAGTTTTGGTCGCCATACTATAGGAAGGTTGTGGAGGCACTGGAACGGGTGCAGAGGATGTTTACCAGGATGTTGCCTGGTATGGTAGAAAGGTCGTATGAGGAAAGGCTGAGGCACTTGGGGTTGTTTGCATTGGAGAAAAGAAGTTTTAGGGGTGACTTGATAGAGGTGTATAAGATGATTAGGGGTTTAGATAGGGTCGACAGTGAGAATCTTTTTCCACGTATGGAGTCAGCTATTACGAGGGGGCATAGCTTTAAATTAAGGGGTGGTAGGTATAGGACAGATGTTAGGGGTAGGTTCTTTACTCAGCGAGTCGTGAGTTCATGGAATGCCCTGTCAGTAGCAGTGGTGGACTCTCCCTCTTTATGGGCATTTAAACGGGCATTGGATAGGCATATGGAGGATCGTGGGCTAGTGTAGGTTAGGTGGGCTTGGATCGGCGCAACATCGAGGGCCAAAGGGCCTGTACTGCGCTGTATTCTTCTATGTTCTATGTTCTATATTTTTGAAAAGGATGTCAAGGCTTTTAAAAGAATGCAGAGAAGATTTTCTGATGTTTACAGGGAATGAAAAGTGTGAATTATATAAACAGAAAAGAGAAACTTGGTTGTGCTGTTTGGAACAAAGAAGGTTAAAGGAAGATCTTACATAAGTGCTCAGAATCATGAAGTAATCAATAATAGTTAAAGAAAAACTGTTCCTCATGGTTTATGCAAGCTTATATGAGTTGTTGAAAGAAGTTAAAGTTTATTGCTTTAATAGCAAAGTACATAGATTTAGAGTAATTGGAAAAACAAAAACAAGGTGATAAGAGGTAAAAATATTGCACAGTGAATTATTTTAGTATGGAAAGTATTGCCTAAAAAAGTGATGGAAGCAAATAATCTTCAAAATGGAACAGGATAAGTAAAGGATATTACTACTAGGAAATAGCAACCTGGTAAAATATTGGAGAGTTCTTTCAAGGAGCCATCTTAGATGCCAAATGGCCTCTTTTTGTGATGAAACATTCTATGATTTTATGAATTTAGATAAATTTATGAATTTTATGATTTAATATTAAATAAATTGATGACTCTCATGGTGAATGGCCTTGCTGTTCACAACTTGTATTTGGCAAAGAACAGAACTAACAGATGTCATTCAACTTAAGTTTGCATACAGGATTTATCACAGCAAGTATGAAAAATATAAATGTTACTCTTTTTGATTTAAGAGAATATTTGAAGTTAAGACAATACTGCATGTAGGACTAATCCCTAACTTCTGCAACTTGGTGATGTATTATTTCATTACTTGCATACTGAGATTTCTTTCCACTTCTCTCCCACCCAATTGATTTCTAAACAATCAAACTGTGCAAGATACATTCACCAAGCTAGGGAGGAAGAATACATTTAAATTCATCCCACTGAATTAAACAGTTCACAGGTTTCTATCAGGTTTCTAAATCACATGCTGCAAATTGAAATGAACTATATTATTTCTTTCACCAATTGAAGAACATGCACTGTTTAATTTAAGCAACTCTGAGATGTGAAGTGGAACCCTGTTGTTAAATGGGATAAGGAAATAACTGCAAAACATTTTGACGTAGAACCAGCAATAGTCATAATTTTATGAGTGTTAAAAACACAAAATCTACAGAAGTAACATTAGAAGTCAAAGTGCATTCTACTCAGAGATCAGTCAAATATGAGACATCTAAATTTCCATGGAGACTCCTTCAGTTGGAATACAAAATTTGTAGTTATGATTTTTATATAGTTATATATGTCAGTGGTGAGTAAGCTGTTGGAGGGAATCATATGGGACAGGATTTACATTTATTTAGAAAGGCAAGGACTGTTTATGGAATGTCAACATGACTGTGCATGGGAAATCATGTCTCACTAACTGAGTTTTTTGAAGAAGTAACAAAAGATTGATGAGAGCAGAGCGGTGAACATGATCTATAAGGACTTCAGTAAGGTGTTTGACAAGGTTCCTCAGAGAAAAATGGTTAACAAGGTTAGATCACATGGAATACAGGGAGAACTAGCAATTTGGATATGGAACTGGCTTGACGGTAGAAAACAAAGGGTGCTGGTGGAGGGTTACTTTTCAGACTGGAGGCCTGTGGCCAGCAGTGTGCCACATGGATCATTGCTGGGTCAACAGCATTTCATCATTTATATAAATGATTTGGATGTGAACATAGGAGCTTTGGTTTATAAGTTTGCAGATGTCAGCAAAATTGGAGGCATATTGGATAATAAAGAAGATTATCTCAGAGCACTATGTGACCTTGATCAGATGGGCCAATGAGCTGAGGAGTGGCAGATGGAGCTTAATTTAGATAAATGTGAGGACATTTTAGAAAGGCAAATCAAGGCAGGACTTATACACTTAATGTTAAGGTCTTAGGGAGTGTGGCTGAACAAAGAGACCTTGGAATGCAGGTTCATAGTTCCTTGAAAGTGGAGTCGCAGGTAGATAGGATAGTGAAGAAGGCATTTGGTATGCTATCCTTAATTAGTCAGAGCATTGACTATAGGAGTTTGGAGTTCATGATGCAGCTGTACAGGACATTGGTTAGGCCACTTTTGGAACACTGCATGTAATTCTGATCTCCCTGCTATAGGAAGGATGTTGTGAAACTTGAAAGGATTCAGAAAAGATTGACAAGGATGTTGTCAGGGTTGGAGGGTTTGAGCTACAGGGAGAGGCTGAATAGGCTGGGGCTATTTTCCCTGGAGCGTTGGAGGCTGAGGGGTGATGATATAGAGAATTATAAAATCATGAGGGGCATGGGTAGGGGAAATAGATTAGGTCTTTTTCCTGGAATGGGGATTATAAAACTAGAGGGCATAAGGTGAGAGGGGAAAGATTTAAAAGGGATCTAATGTGCACAGAGGTTGGAATGAGCTGCTAGACAAAGTGGTGGAGGCTGGAACAATTACAAAACTTAAAAGGCAACTGGAAGGGTATGGGAATAGGAAGTGTTTAGAGGGATATGGGCCAAGTGCTGGCAAATTGGACTAGATTTATTTTGGATATCTGGTCGGCATGGATGAGTTGGACCACAGGATTTGTTTCTGTGCTCTACATCTCTCTGACTCTATCAATAAGTATAAAAAGTATGTTCTGACCTATGAATCATAAACATTTAATGAAAATATTTCTGTACCTTTTATCTTCAGGTGATGCTTCTGATTCATCACCTCTCTTTCATTGGTCTGTCACCGTTTGGGTGGTCCTGTAGCAGGAGCAGGCAGCACATGTCTGCGATCATGTTTGTGATTTCCTGCAAACAGTTGCCATTTCAGATTTGGATTGTTGGGTAGGCATAGCCAATAATGTTATCTTAAATCAGAAATTTACTTTGTTTTAAGCTTTATTTTTTTCCATTTGTTGGCCCATTTTAAAAGGGAGCTCTTTTGGATGACACGGGGGACACTTCCAGTGACTGTTTATGACATTAATTAAGAAAAGAACACATGGAATGTCTTTACCTGTGCTATCTACATGTGACTATCTTCAAATTATACAGGGCAGACTGAACTCAGTTGTGACTGAGGCTTGAAGTTTTGCCTCATTTTCCTGTTTGGTAACAGCTTAGTTTTTAATTCATGAAGTTGCAAAGGGTAAGGTGTGGGATGCTTAGATGTCTGTTGCTCTGGTGTTCTAACGCGTGGACATTACAGTTGTCTCTGGGATGATGTAGACGAAGTCATTCAGAAAATATAAAGATTAATTGCCTCAAAGACTTCTCATAACAGCAGCTGAATCAGTTTTCCAGGTATCACAAAGGACAAACAATTTTTTTTCAGATACAGGAGAATTGAGCATGTGAACATCTTTCCTTCAGCAGGCTCCAACTCCCAGGCACCAACTATGCAGACAGAAACTAGCCCTCTGGCTGTCGTAAACCCAGCCAGATGACTTCCAACAAACAAGTCCAACAATTAACTTGAAACCTTGTAGTTTCCAAGGAATGCCTTGTTAAGCAATGTTCAATGTCCAAAGTGATGTTTTTAAAATAAATAATCTATATATTCACAGAACCTGAAATATCTGTAAATCTTTTCTTCCACAATTCTTCAAAATTCAACTCCACAAAGCATTGTTAAATATGAAGCCTTTCTAACACCTTCATCCTTAGGCAAAGTTAAACATCACACAACATTAGGTTATAGTCCAACAGGTTGATTTGAAGGCACTAACTTTCGAAGTGCTGCCTCTTCATCGGGTGATTGTCACAACCACCTGATGAAGAAGCAGTTCTTTGAAAGCTAGTGCCTCCAAATAAATCTGTCGGACTATAACCTGGTGTTGTGTGATTTTTAACTTTGTACATCCCAGTCCAACACCAGCACCTCAATCCATCCTTGGGGAAAATGAAATACTATTTTCAAATGTATGTCATTGCAAGTGTAGAAACAATAAAATATATTTGGGATAAGCAATAAATGTGGCTCTGCCAGCGATATCCAAACTTCATCAATGAATAAAAGAATTTTAAAAGAATGAAGACAAATATAGCCACTGATTTTCATTCACTATTTATGTGTAATCTCTGAAGTTAGCTCTGATATTTTTTGGTACTTAGATAATTCAAAAAATGATGCTATTGACAAAATGTCTGAAATTGCACTGTTCACAATTGTGGGAAAAATATTAATTGATAAGGCTGCAATAGCAAGTTCTTCTGAAACAGCCAGGCATTTTGTTCTTTTGAATTTTACTATTAATGCTAAGGGGTTATAATCAAAATATACTTGAGTCACCCTGTTACCTTGGCTGACATAAATTAAACATTTCTTAAAGTCAGTAGCAATTGCAGGGGTTCATGTTTTCACAGTAGGGTATCTATTTAGGTGTTGATTTAGCTATTTGGAAAAGTATCTTACTGGTTTCTCCAATCATGACTCATCTCATCGTACCAGAACTGAACCTCCCTCCAAGTCAGTAGCATTGATTAATACCTTTCAAAGTTTAGAGAAATTAGGGGCAGCCAGCACTGGTTCATTTCTTTCAGCTTTTCAAAAGCTGCTTGGTACTGAAATGACCACATTACCTTTTTTAATATGTTTATCAATGGAGCAGCTATGGAATGAAATCCAGTACTCCACTAAAGCATGTACTTTTACTCTTCTTGGCAGGACTTGTTCTTGTCCTATGACTTGTCCTTGGTTAGTTAATGTGCTTTTATATATTCATTTTTTCAAAGTTTATGACCAAATTAGTTGCCTGCTATTTTCTAAATGGAGTTTACAGTTGTTTCAGTGGTCCTTCCAAGTATCACTATCTACTCGCACATTATCAAGATAAATCACAAGGTTTGAAACATGGGCGAACACTTTTTCATGAGTCTAAGGAAAAAGGATAGGGCACCTTTTAGCCCAAATACCATCACTTGTGGAAGGACTGTTTGTTAAGGCAAAAGTCAATATCTCCTTCGCTTGAAGCGTTCAAGGAACCTAATAGTGTTCCTTGAACAAATCTATTTTGGTAAGGAATACAGCACTATCAATTCTGAAATACAGTATTTTAAACATGGAATTGGATAAGAGTCTACCTTTGTTACTGCATTGGTCCTTCTGCAGTCCATACTGAATAGGGCTATGTTTAGGCATTGACACAACTGCTGAACACCAGATATATTGATTGGGTTCACTTAGGTGATTTTCCAGCATGTATTTAATTTCTGCTTTCACTAGAGCCTGTTTCTCTGGACCTAAGTGATAACAATACAATTGGATTGGAGGAGGATTCTCTAACTTCTACATCATACAGTATATGGCTGAAGCTGCACACACTGGTTTACCCTACGGAATCCTGTAAATTCAGTGAATAGCCTTATTGGGTCTCCTCATTGTTCTGTGCCTAAATATGAAAATATTGTGTCCAGTCTCTCTAAGAATGTGGTGTTAGCTAATTGGACATTAGAAGGTTCCATTTGGGAATTGTTGAGGCTTTCTTCTGCCACATTCTCATTGTCTTTTTCATTTTGCACTCTCCTTACTACCCAAAACTCCTGTGTTTGCTTATACACCTTCCTCTTGATGATGTTACAGCTGATTTATCTCCTGATGATCTGGAGTGCCAATTAAATAATTTACTTTACCAATACTTTTGATGAGCCCATATGACCCACCAAGCCATGCTTTCAGTAGTACACCCTGAATAGGCAGTAATCGAGTACCTCAACACCTGGTTTGAAATGTTTGAATCTTAACATGCTTGTCTGACTATTTCTTCCTGGTTGCTTGAAAAACTCTAAGGTGTTCCTCAGCCATTTTGCAGGCTCCTGCGAGCTGCTCTCAGATCACAAATACATAATATTAATGGAAGAGTCATTGCTGAGTTCCAGAGGATAGTTTGCCTCATGCCCATAAACTAATTCAAGAGGGTGGAAACCAGAAGACTCATTTGATGAATCTCAAGGTGCAAACAAATGAAATTCCCACCCGTTGTCCCAATCATAGGGATATTCATGACACTATGCCCTGATCATCATTTTGAGGGTTTGACTGAGCCATTCTAAAGCCCCTTGATCTATTGTGTAAATATGAATTATTTAGCAAAGACATAATGCTCATTTACACAATCTGAATTATGAAAGTATAAAACTCTACTGCAATCACAACACAGACACTTCAAATACAGGAAATGTAGTTATTTCTCTTCAGAGATTCACTTTGAAAAAAAACATTAAGTGTTGAGGACTCATAGTGCAGCTCACTCCTAACTGTATACCTCTCTGCTGCCACCTCTGGTATATCTGTCCTGTCAAAAAGGACAACACCTACCTAAGGATAATGATTCAGCCTGGGGCATTGTCTGTAAAGTATGATTAGAAGAGTATAATTACATCTCATGGGAACTCTCTCCCAACTTTGGCACAAGCCTCCCCCCCCCCCACCACCCCAGATATTCAGAAAGAGGACTTCACAGGTTTCCACTGTGCTCTTGGTGCCGAGATTAGATAGTCTGTCTGGTTTAATTCCTTACTAACTTTTCTATCATGGTTTAGTGCAACTGAGTGGTTTGCCAGGCCATTTCAAAGGAAATTGAAACATTAAACATGTTACTATGGCTCTGGAGTCACTTGTAGACTAGATCAGGTTAGGCTGGCAGACATGCTTTCCCTCAATGAAATTAGTGAACTGAATAGGTCACACTGGATGGTTTTATGGTCAACATGACTGGGGCTGACATTTAATTCTCTCCTTCACCCCCATCAGAGTATTCACCGGACCTTCTGGTGGACGATTAGTCCAGTGACATTACACTAAGCAACCAGGTCCCCTTAACTGGTTTGGACCATTGGATGATAATTTACTGAACACAAATTGGTAGTTTTGATCGAGAGTTAAGCAATCACTTTATCTCTTCATTATATCAACAGCAAAACAGCATTGGCCTCAGCATCCCTGAGCTGTGGTGATGTAGAATCAGTCAAGTTTGTCAAAGTGCCAATAGTGAATTGTGGGATGTAGTACATAGAACATAAAACTGTACAGCATAGGAACAGGCCCTTTGGCCCACAATGTTGTGCCAAACATGACGCCAATTTAAACTATTCCCTTCTGCCTACCCTTAGTCCATATCCCTCCATTTCTTGCATATTCATGTGCTCATCTAAAAGTCCCTTAAATGCCCCTATTGTATCGGCCTCCACCACCACTCTGGCAGCGTATTCCAGAGTCCTACCTCTCTCATGAAAAAACTTGCCCCTCAGATCTCCTTTGAACTTTTCCCCCTTCACTTTAAATGCATGCCCTCTAGTGTTAGACATTACAACTCTGGGAACACGATTCTAACCATTAACCCAATCTATGCATCTCATAATTTTATAGACATTGATCAAGTCTCTTCTCAGCCTTTGCCGCTCCAGAGAAAACAACCCAAGCCTCTCCTTACAATTTATAGTCTCTAATCCAGGCATCGGCCTAGTAAACATCTTCTGCACCCTCTCCAAAGCCTCCACATCCTGCCTGTAATGTGGCGACCAGAATTGAATGCTGTACTCTCAGTGTAGGCTAACCAAAATCTTATAAAGCTGCAACATGACACCCTGACTCTTGTACTCAATTCCCTGACCAATAAAGGCAAGCATACCATATGCTTTCTTCATCACCCTATCTACTTTCAGGGAGCTATGGACTTGACACGCAACATCCCTCTGTACATCAATGCTGTTCAAGGTCCAGCCATTAACCATATAATTTTCCATAACATTTGATCTTCCAAAGTGCAGAACTTCACACTTACCGGGACTAAGCTCCATCTGCCACATCTCCGCCCATATCTGCAATTGATCTATATCCCGCTGCATCCTTTGACAACCTTCTACACGATCCACAACTCAACCACCCTTTATAGAGTCACAGAGTCATAGAGATGTACAGCATGGAAGCAAACCTTTCAATCCAACCCGTCCATGCCGACTAGGTATCCCAACCCAATCTAGTCCCACCTGCCAGTACCCGGCCCATATCCCTCCAAACCCTTCCAATTCACATACCCATCCAAATGCCTCTTAAATGTTGCAATTGTACCAGCTTCCACCACTTCCGCTGGCACGTCATTCCATACTTGTACCACCCTCTGTGTGAAAACGTTTCTCCTTAGGTCTCTTTTATATCTTTCCCCTCTCACCCTAAACCTATGCCCTCTAGGTCTGGACACCCCGACCCCAGGAAAAAGACTTTGTCTATTCACCCAATCCATGCCCCTCATAATTTTGTAAACGTCTAGAAGGTCACCCCTCAGCCTCCAATGCTCCAGGGAAAACAGCCCCAGCCTGTTCAGCCTCTCCCTATAGCTCAAATCCTCCAACCCTGGCAACATTCTTGTAAATCTTTTCTGAACGCTTTCAAGTTTCACAACATCTTTCCGATAGGAAGGAGACCAGAATTGCACGCAATATTCTAACAGTGGCCTAACCAATGTCCTGTACAGCCGCAACATGACCTCCCAACTCCTGTACTCAATATTCTGACCAATAAAAGAAAGCATACCAAACACCTTCTACCTGCGACTCCACTTTCAAGGAGCTATGAACCTGCACTCCAAGGTCTCTTTGCTCACTAACACCTCATAGGACCTTACCATTAAGTGTATAAGTCCTGCTAAGATTTGTTTTCACAAAATGCAGCACCTTGCATTTATCTGAATTAAACTCCATCTGCCACTTCTCAGCCCATTGGTACATCTGGTCCAGATCCTGTTGTAATCTGAGAGAACCCTCTTTGCTGTCCACTACACCTCCAATTTTGGTGTCATCTGCAAACTTACTAACTGTACCTCTTATGCTTGCATCCAAATCATTTATGTAAATGACAAAAAGTAGAGGACCCAGCACCGATCCTTGTGGCACTCCACTGGTAACAGACCTCCACTCTGGAAAACAACCTTCCACCACCACCCTCTGTCTTCTACCTTTGAGCCAGTCCTGTATCCAAATAGTTAGTTTTCCCTGTATTCCGTGAGATCTGTATTCCGTGAGTTTCCCTGTATTCCGTGGGCCGAAGGGCCTGTTTCCACACTGTAAGTAATCTAATCTAATCTAACCTTGCTAATCGGTCTCTCATGGGCAACCTTGTCAAACGCCTTACTGAAGTCCATATCGATCACGTCTACCACACTGCCCTCATCAATCCTCTTTGTTACTTCTTCAAAAAACTCAATCAAGTGTGAGACATGATTTCCCATGCACAAAGCCATGTTGACTATCCCTAATCAGTCCGTGCCTTTCCAAATACATGTAGATCCTGTCCCTCAGAATTCCTTCCAACAACATGCCCACCACCGAGGTCAGGCTCACTGGTCTATCGTTCCCTGGCTTGTCCTTACCGCCCTTCTTAAACAGTGGCACCACAACCTCCAGTCTTCCGGCACCTCACCTGCGAGTATTGATGATACAAATATCGCAGCAAGAGGCTCAGCAATCACTTCTCTAGCTTCCCACAGAGTTCTAGGGTATACTTGATCAGGTCCTGGGGATTTATCCACCTTTATGCATTTCAAGACATCCAGCACTTCCTCCTCTGTAATATGGACATTTTTCAAGATGTCACCATCTATTTCCCTACAGTCTATATCTTCCATATCCTTTACCACAGTAAATACTGATGCAAAATACTCGTTTACTATCTCCCCCATCTTCTGCGGCTCCACACAAAGGCCACCTTGCTGATCTTTGAGCGGACCTATTCTCTCCCTAGTTACCCTTTTATCCTTAATGTATTTGTAAAAACTGTTTGGATTCTCCTTAATTCTATTTGCCAAATCTATCTCATGTCCCCTTTTTGCCC
>NC_057711.1:42184532-42212555 GCF_004010195.1 Chiloscyllium plagiosum
CACTATGGCAATCCCAGTCTATGTTTGGAAAGTTAAAATCCCCTACCATAACTACCCTATTATTCTTACAGATAGCTGAGGTCTCCTTACAAGTTTGTTTCTCAATTTCCCTCTGAATATTTGGGGGTCTATAATACAATCTCAATAAGGTGATCATCCCTTTCTTATTTTGCAATTCCACCCAAATAACTTCCCTGGATGTATTTCCAGGAATATCGTCCCTCAGCACAGCTGTAATGCTATCCCTTATCAAAAATGCTACTCCCCCTCCTCTCTTGCCTCCCTTTCTATCCTTCCTGTAGCATTTGTATCCTGGAACATTAAGCTGCCTGTTCTGCCCATTCCTGAGCCATGTTTTTGTAATTGCTATGATATCCCAGTCCCATGTTCCTAACCATGCCCTGAGTTCATTTGACTTCCCTGTTAGGCCCCTTGCATTGAAATAAATGCAGTTTAATTTATTAGTCCTACCTTGACTGTTTGACTCACTTCTGTTCTCAACTGTACCAGTCTCAGATTGATCTCTTTTCTCAATATCTCTCTGGGTCCCATCATCCCCCCACACTTTACTAGTTTAAATCCTCCCGAGCAGCTCTAGCAAATTTCCCTGCCAGTATATTTGTCCCCTTCCAATTTAGGTGCAATACATCATTGTATCATCTGCAAACTTACTAACCGACCCATCTACATTTTCATCGAAGTCATTTATATATACCATGAATAGCAGAGGTCCCAGATTGGATACCTGTGAAATACCACTAGTCATGGACCTCCAGCCAAGAAAACATCCTTCCAGAAATACCTTCTCTCTTCTATGGGCAAGCCAATCCGTGAGGCCAAGTCACCATGGATGCCATGCATCTTAATCTTTTGATGAGCCTATGATATAGACTACCGACTCAAATTCATGTAGACAACATCCACTGCTCTAGTCTCATCAATCTCCTTTGTCACCTCCTCCAAACATTCAATCAAGTTAGTCAGACATAACCTACCCTGCACAAAGCCATGTTGACTGTCCCAAATTAGACCATGCTTTTCTAAATATATGTAAATCCTATCCCTAAGGATTCTCTCCACTAGCTTCCCAACCACCAATGTGAGACTCACTGATCTATAGTTTGCTGGATTATCCCTACTTGCCGTCTTCAATGAAGGAGCAACATTAGCCACTTGCTGGTCCTTTGGGACTGCTCCAGTGACTAATGCGGATCTTGGTCAAGGCCCCAGTAATCTCCTCTCTTGCCTCTCCCAATAGCCTGAGGTAGATATCATCAGACCCTGAGGACTTATCCACCTTAATGGTCTTCAAGAGACCCAACACCACTTCTTTCTTGACTTAAAATGCCTCTGCAGATGAGCATGCTCACTATTCGTCAAATCCTTCTCCTGGGCGAACACTGGCACAAAGTACTCATTTGGGGCCTTGCCCAATACCTCTTTTACCTTCCTCACTACCTTGTCTAAAATAATGAAACCTTGGAACGTTGAGCAATCAGTCCTGTCTCTCTCTCATCAAGTCTCTGTAATGACCACAACAGCATCGTCCTATGTACAGAACCAGGCTCTAAGCTCATCCTTATCTATAATACTCCTTTCATTGGAATAAACACACTTCAGCCCATTAATACCATTGTGTTCATTTACCTGTCTCTGCCTGTACTTCCTTTCTGACTTACTGGTCCTAAATCTACCTTCCCCTCAATCCCTCAACCTTCCAATCTGCTGCTCTGGTTCCCAGCCCCTGCCACTCTAGTTTAAACCCTCCTAAGTAGCACTAGCTAACCTCCCTGTGAGGCTATTGCTTTCCTTCCAGTTTAGGTGCTCCCCATTCCTCTTGTACAGGTCACACCAGCCCCAGAAGAGCTCCCAATGATTCAAGAACCTGAAACCCTGCCTCCTGCACCAGCTGCTTAGCCACGCATTCATTTGTGCTATCATTCTATTCCTTGGCTCACTAGCATGTGACACTGGTAGTAACCCAGAGATTACTACACTAGAGGTCCTACTTTTCAACCTTGTTCCTAACTCCTTCCACTCAATCCGCAGGACTTCATCTCTCTACCTATGTCATTGGTACTAATGTGCAAAACAACACCTGGCTGCTCAGCTTTACCCTTGAGAAGTTACTGTAACTGCTGAGACATTCTTGAACCTGGCACCAGGGAGGCAACGCACCATCCTGGAGTCTCGAATGCAGCCACAGAAACATCAGTCTGTGCGCTTAACTAACAAGTCCCCTACCACTGTCACTCACTTAGACTGTGTCTGACTCTGCTCTACAGCAATGCCAGTTGTGGTGCCACAGGCCTAGGTGCTGCTGTTATATTTCCCTGAGAGGCTACTCCCCACCAGCAGTATCCAAAACAGTATACCTGTTAGAGAGGAGAATAGCCACAGGAGTTGGGTGCTCCCTGCCCCCTTCCTCAAACACATGGGTGCTCCCTGCCCCCTTCCTCAAACACACATATCCCCTTTATCATCTCACTTAGCTTCTAGACTCTAGTGTAAAAGACAGCAGGATATTAGATATCCCGGGCTCAGGCACTCCTGGAATAATTCCCAGCATAAGGAAGAAGCTAAATTAAGTGAAACTACCCTAATAACTAGGATTGGTATTGGAAATACAGCTGAGTGTTTTAATTCCCAGTTTAGCTCTGATATTATTCTCCCAGTCCCTCAGTCTCGCCTTCCTCTCCTTGCCTGCTAGCTGGGTTCTGAATTTCCTCTTTCTCACTTGAATGCAGTTCATTGCTGACTGCCTCCTATGTCCGGTAATCTCAGCAGCACGTCCTCGTTTACTTGGCATTACAGTTTGAGCGGCAGATCGATGACAGCTTGATTAGAATGGGATTTCAATGACCTGTGGAGCTGCTGGGGCGGCCACCCACCCAGACAGTGATGAGGGACGGCCAGTGACGGCAGCCAGTCCCCGAGGCCAAGGGGGTGAGTAAACTCCAGGAGGTCCACACACAAACCATCGATACATTTTAATTTAACACGAACGGAAAACGGGTTACACATTCAACGGTGAATGCCAAACATGAGTTATCTTGCCGCAGGAACCAACAAAAACATTCTCTCCATCAGACACTTCTCAAGGCAATGTTGCCTTAAATCTTAGCTCTCGAAGACAAAATAAATTTTAAACAAATATTGTTTGGAAGTGACCTTAGAAATTTGAAACTGCGTGATATTTAACGCCTTTACTCCATTAACTCTACTCCCAGTACTGGTGACCATCAAGATGCTGTTCCACTTTTTTTTTAAACACTCTTTCAGTCAGGAAGTCCTACCTACAAAAAATCCAGACCCCCCCAGCAATGTGGTTGACCCTTAACAGTCCCCAGAAATGTTCTGGCAAGCTGTGCAGTAATACCAACGGCTCTGACAAAGTATAATCAGAATAAAACCTGACTGGTGTTATCCTTCAGTTCAGACCTAGCAAAAACACACAGTCTAGCCTGGAGCAACCTTTATGTTACATCTAGAACTTGTGCCAAAATAAAGAGCTGCCCCATATCTATATGATCACCTGACATCCTCACCAAACCGATACATACCAGGTGAGAGTGGATCTGGGAATGATCAACACTCATACCAAATCCGATAAAGTCTCATGATATCGGGATAATGGGCAAATAAATCTGCTGATATTCATCTACTTCTCCTTCCCCACAGCTTGGATTCAGTGGTCCTTTGTTTTGGATACCTCAGAGGAAGCACTATGGGTGACAAGGCCACAGAATGTTCCCTGGATGGGAGACTTCAATGTCCATCAGTGATAGTGGCCGAGTAGCATCAGTACTGACCAAAATGGTTGAATAATGAAAGCCATATTTACCAGACTGGGTCTGCAGCAAATGGTGAGGGATACAACAAGAAGGTATAAAGATTGTATCTTTTCATTTTTCTGTATTTTTGATTGTGTTCTGATTGGGGAAATAGCTGTTTTAAAAGCGAAACAATTGTTGAAGGATTACTGCACTTTCTAAAAGGAAGTAACCTGAGGGAGTGGTGGACATGGGTACTATTACAACATTTAAAAGACATTTGGATAAGTACATGACAGAAAAGGTTTGGAGGGATTTTGGCCAGAAGCAGGCAGGTGGGACTAGCTTAATTTGGGATGGTGGTCAGCATAGCCTAGTTGGACTGAAGGGTCTGTTTGAATTCTGAATGACTCGATGATAATCATTGTAAGTACTGTTTACACTGCTGCTTGTTGAAACAGTAATGGAAGTCTGGTTACAGGCAAACTGGATGGACTGTTAGCCAGCAAAAAGTAGCTGAGTGGTCTGCGGACTAGTGACCAGTCATTGATTAGAGCAACATTGTGATTGGCTCCAAGTAGCTAAACAGTTTTGGGGTGTGAATGTTTGAAAGAGAAAACTTTGAGACTTTGCAGTAACAGGAAGTGTCTGTTTTCTGTGCAGTAAAAACCACCTTGCAATAAAAACCACCTTAGGCTTGAAGAAAGTAATTTTATTTCTCCCTTAGCAGTTTCGGTAAGATGCCTTTTAACCAGTTAGCCTTTATTAGTGTGAACTGGACACCCTGTACTTTCTGCAAGTAAGTGAAATTATCCAAAGGAGAACCAGAGTAGCATATGCTGACAAGCCAAATTCAGTGAACTTTGTGATTAGGGACATTGAAGTGCTTTCTCAATTTTACCTTCTGTACATCCCACACATTTATTTTTGTCTGTGTCTATCTATATGTGTGCAGGGGCAAGTGTATAATGAGATTAGCGTTTTAGTTAGAGGAGTGATATGTGAATGGTTCATTGTAGTTTACCTGTAGCTAGAGTCTGTTTTATTTGTAATATATAGTAATTCTTGTAAAGTACAGTGATCATGTTTATTGTTAACCTTGTTTTTTAAAAAAATGTAAATTGGGAAATTCCTCATTTAAAAAAAATAACTTTTGTAATGACTCCAGGACTGGTGGGGCTTGATTACCAGTGCACCATCCCTGTGACAAGTAACAAAGGGAAAGCCTACTGAACTCTATTCCTGCCAATCACAGAAACATAGAAAATAGCAACAGGATTAGGCCATTCAGCCCTTCAAGCCTGCTTCATCATTTAATATGATCATGGCTGGCCATCATGGTCAGTACGCTGTTCACTTTTCCTCCCAGACCCTTTGACATTTTTAGCCCTAAGAGCTATATCTGACTTCTTCTTAGAAACATGCAATGTCTTGACCTCCATAACTGCCATTCTCTGCTTGATGAAATTTCTCCTCATAAGAACATAGGAATTAAGAGCTGAAGTAGACATTTCAGACCCTCAGGTCTGTCTGCTATCAATATGATCATAGCTGATTTCATCTCTGCCTTAATTCCATTTTCCTGCCCACTCCTCATAACCTTTCAGTCAGTTAGTAATTAAAAATCTGTCCATCTTCTTAACTTTACTCAAAGACTGGCATCCAAATCAACACCATCCTCACCAACCTACCTGTCACAGAAGTAGTTGTCATGATAGAATTGGTAAGGAAGGTTTTTTGTGGCGACAAAGTCCCATCTCCATACTAAGGATACCTCCTATTGTAATGTATTGCAGTACCACCATGCGGTGCCGAATGATTCAGAACAGAACAAAGTAGTTCCATAATAGGGAGGATCAGGTCAAAACTCTGAAGTCTTATCACATCTAGTTGTGAATGGTGAGGTGGGATTAGATTGGGTTGTGATATCCGGTCGGCATGGACAGGTTGGACCGAAGGGTCTGTCTCCATGCTGTACATCTCTATGACTCTATAACTCACTGGTGGAGGAGGCTCCATGAAAATCCCTATTTTCAATGCACATGAATGCAAACATCTCTAACCAGAAGCTCTGAATGGATTATCTATCCTGGCCACTTCCTGAGGTTGCTCACCCAAAAGTTGCCAGTCTTCAGCCAATTCAACTTTCTCTACAAGATATTAAAGAACAGATGACCGGTTACTGGATAGTGTAAAGACCCTGTAAATGTTCTGACTTGTGCTCTCAAGGGGAATTAGGGGTGGTCTATAGAATCTTTATTTGCTAGTGGAGTCTGCATGAATGAACAGCAATGGAAACCTTTGCGCAGTTGACCCAAATCAGGGCGTAGCTTTTCTTTGAGCAGCGACGTTATTAACCTCTCGCCAGAAAGACAGACAGAGCGAAGAGGAGGATTCATTCGAAGATCAAAATCGCCGATCGTGAAGGGGCTCCCAAAGCCGGCGGAACCTTGTTTCCGTTCTCAGCTATTGAGCTCTTGAGAAATGAGCGCGCGAACGTTTTAAAATGGAAATGAAACTTAAGTTTGCAAGGCATTGGTATTTGACAGGGTTACAGCCAGCACCGGTGCTAAGTTAGCTTTACTTGCTTGCACTTTGTTACTTGTAAGGGGAAGGCGAATTACATCAGCAATCCCTCAGCCGGGAAGGTTGCTGGCATCTCATTCAGGGGAACAAACATCTCCTGACTGCTATCCACATTAATGTGTAGTTCTCATTGGAATATCCGCTTCTTTGGGCCGGGGTTTAGGGGGTGGGGGCGAGTGGAGGAAACGGGATGGTTAGAAAATGTGTAAGATGTTCTTTTTGCTGCACTAAGCCGGGTCCTGCAGGATGAGCTTTTATTTTAAATAAAATTCTTAGTGAAAACTTAGTAATGTGCGAGAGCGTGTGCAGGGGAGTGGGTGATGGTTTGGATAGTTTGCCCTTTGAATATTGGCCCGTTTCCCTCTCACACCGGCTGAGGTGATACTGAGTGCTGATGTGGAGTTGCTGGATTTTCCGAGAATAATGCAGGAAATGATGACGGCGGAGCTCAGTCTCCAAGCTGCTAGGAGCTGGCAGCTTTTTCTCGCCGATCTTGGAGATTGGACTAGGCTTTTTATTTAGTCAGCGAGGAAAGCGCTAGAGGGAGCGGTGTTGCCCAGGGAGAAGGAGGCGAGGCTTCCACACGCCCTCACTCTCAGCACATGCCATTACTCTGTACAAGCTCCGTTGTAACTCTCCTCAAGTCATTTGTGTCTTGAAATGACGTTCACGAAACTCTGGACGCATCCGTCCAGGCACCAGAGATTGAAACATTTTCCTGATCCAAGCAGCGCGCCTTTTATCGATCTCCCATCTGCTATCTGTCCTGAAACTGGCAGCCACCCTTCCCGCTCACTGTTTAACCCATAAACCAAGACAGAACCCTCAATTCGTCCCGAGAACCGCGTTTCCATTCATTTAACTCTTCTTAAAGCACGATCTCCAAAACTAAAGCGAGATTGCACTTTCTTGCTAACCCTAGTCCACCCTCAACTCAAATGGCTGTCCAAGAAGCAGCAACCACTGTCTAAAGCGGCGAGGGGGAACTCGTGACTCCCCGTGTTGTCTATCCTAAAGTATTGCCACATTGCAAGGGAAGATGCGAGCTGAAAGACTGCTCCACTCTCTGTTTCGTGTCTGGTTCTATTGCTGCACTGGGAGCCGCCGTAATTCCCTGTGTTACCCCCTCTCTCTCCAGCTTTTACAAACCCCATCGTGACGGCTGTATTTCAGTGAAATCCTTTGTGTCCGCATTGCTGGTATTAGTATTAACGCGGCTTCATTAACGTTTCCTTTACTCTCCCTGTTTTAAGAGGAATCTCGGGGAGTTCTCGGCGCTCAGTCTAATCAGGAGGAGGATTTGGTCCTGCCAGTTAAGAGTGGCGGCAGTCCACCATTGGGCAGGGGGACGCCTCATATTAACACTGGCAAATTCCACCGTTGTGATTCGATACTTGATTGAGCCCCAAAAGGGACAGCGTTGCTTATGGGCACGGGGTTTGAATCATATATTAACAATTCTCACTAGACACACGCGCGTTGCGCGGCAGCGGGACCCCAATCCAATAAGAAATATTGAACCTCCTGTCCCTTAATTTGCCATCTGTGCTCTGTGGTTCTTTCGGTGAAGGCTCCTCAGTTGCTGGCACTCAGTTGGCGGAATAAATGAGAGGTGATATTCCAAACCAGTGAATCCTGGCGATTTGAAATTACCCTCAATCGTTTCGCAGTTGGCACATTCATTTAGAAGATGGTGCTAACACAGGAATGCTAACGAAAATCCACATTTAATAACATAAGCAGAAATGGCTGGAAGAATTTAGCAGGTCTGCGGAGAGAAGCCAGAGTTAACGTTTCGGCTAGAGTAACCCTTCTGCAATTTCCAGCTGTAGCTTTTTCCAGCAATTTCTGATCCCTCCCCCCCCCCACTGATTTTTTTTAGCATTGAATAATGAATCCACATTAAATAAGCCATTTTAGTTGTTCATAGCTTTTTTTTTCTTAATTTTTCCTAACAAATTCACTCTCATTTTCAGTCAGGATTGTCAATGCTGTTCTGCACAGTTAACTCTTTATTATCAGGGAAAAACCCACTTTAGATCATCATTTGCTTTGTTTCACAAGCCGTTTAACGACAATTCGGTTACACCGTCTAGGTATCTGTTAGACAGCCCGAAACCTTACTACCACATTAAGCTGAAAGGGGGAGGACGGGTGGGTGGGATGGGGGTGCTGGTGAGAGGCAGATAACTAAATTATCGTCAATTCACACAAGATGCTCAGTAAGAGCCATTGCAGAGAGATCGCTTCCTGTCCTACCTGCACTTCCTAACTATTCGCGGGCAATCAGCCCTATCACGGCTCGGCATTGGCTATAAATGGAGCCGCTTTTTTTTCCCACTCTCATTCAAACCTAATCTTTGAAGAACTGATAGGGCAGATACATTTCATCAGAGATCGGATATCTCAAAGAGGTCCCTTCATGGGAAGAAGCGACCTGCTGGTTTAGGAAGGGGGGGGGGGGGGGGAAGAGGAGGAAACTTTATAGAGTGGACAATATTCCTTTTAAGGGTTAAAGGTGGTCGTGGGAGTCTTTTCATCAATTGGCTCTTTGTAATTCATCCAAGATTCAGATGTCCTTTTTTTTCCGGCAATCCAGCCCCAAAGACGTGGGGGCTCCACCCTCCACAATGCTGACGGAATAATGATAGGTGTCAAATCCCGCATTTGAACTTGCTGCAATTTAGAATTGTACTTCTTTCCTCCCTTCCGGCTGAGAGGAGCCACTGGTGCCCACGATTACACACTCTGCTCCCGGTCGAGCTTCAGAGAGTGACCGGGCAAGTCGAGTCTCTGCTCGGAACACCATTCCCTCACCACCGGCTTGTGCAGCACCTCCTACCATTTTCGAGTCTGGACTGTACATCGCGTTTCAAAGGGACTTTCTTGAGCATCCGACCAGCGAGAGGTAAAAGCTGACTTTTGAATTAGCCCATTGTAGCAGAATTTCAATGCTATGATTTGTGCTTATGAATATTCATTGATGAAATTGCTCCAAAAATTTGAAATGGGTTTGACCAAAGGCTAAATGTTGGGAGATATCCGCTTCGATGAGACTAGGGGAAGGAGTATTGGAGATTCTGATTTAAGTGAGCAAGAGGGATGAGAGGGACGGAGAGAACACAAAGAAAACACGCAGGAGGTTGGTAGAGGCACGGCGAGCACATGTTGGAAAACTGAGGAGAATGAATGTAAGAGCTGCAAGCAGGAGTGTGGGGAGTGGGGAGGGGTGTGTGCATTAAGGGTGAACGCGATCCTCTCCCTAACTCTGTGAATGAGAGTGAGGGCGTGTGCGAGAACATGCTGTGTGTGTGTGTGTGTGTCTGACTGATTGGATCTGCCGCGTGAGTATTCTGCATGTGTGTGTCCAGCCGGCTTATATGTCTGGCAGAGTATGACGACGCGCAGGGATGCAGAGCTGAGGTGTGTATGCAAGTGTGCGGTGTGAGTTCTGTGCATGTTAGCGGTGTGTCTGTGGCGAGACTGGGAACTTGTCTGCACGCCTCTGTGTAAAGCTGTGTGTCGCTGTGCGGGGCATTGTCCAGAGTTCATATAAACATTTGCAAAAGGCGAAGAAAAGCAGAGGGCAGCGAAAGACAAAGGAGGTAAAGAAAGAATGGCGACTGCAGAGTTTAATGTTTCAAACATTTAGTCGGTTCCTTGTGCGGTCGGATGTACGGGGAGGATAATTCCTCGACAGCGTTGATTCTGCTGAGAGTCATTACGGGAGGAGGGGGTGGGGGCGGGGGGAGAGATAGAATACAAATTACAATCTAATAGATGAGGGGAATTCAGGGAGAGAGAGATGGAGAGCCCCTCTTTAACAGAGGCTTTCAGAGAGATGCACTGGAGCAAACGGACTCTTGCAGAAACCAGCAAACGCTTTTGATCGTAGGACAAAAAAAGCCCCTTTTCATTCCTTCTCCATTGTTTACCTTTGGCAAAACAACACCCAGACAAACAGTCACTGGGGAATAAAGCATTCCGTAAAAAGCACACTTCAATCATCTACCACTTGATAAATAACTGTGTGACTGTGCACGGATCCTGGTGACAAACGAAAATTATAACGGAATAAATGCCGTTTCAAACCAATCCATTTTGTTCAAATTTGGGCACGGATCAGCGAGCAGAAAGCTGTTGGGTGGATTTATTTGATTTTCACCGCCCTCCACCTCTTTACATTTGAATCCAATACAGTATTCCTTCCCAGAGCTCATTAAATGTGCGATTACAGCATGATGCTGGGCACGGCTTCAAGTTCCACAATAAAACATAATTTAGCATTATCTCGCGAAACTTTTCCAAACAGGACCTCCGTATAATTAGTAGGACCCAGGGCTTAAAAAGGAAATGTGATTCCGTTGCGAGAATTTGCATGTAGCATCCCTGAACGTCAGGGCTTGGACGTTATGTATTCTGATACAGTAAGGTGACATTGCTCCCCCAAATCTGAATTGAACTCCAGATACTCCCGAGTGAGTGACATACGCCTGTGTGTGACATCTGAAAATCTGAACTGTGTCCAATTTTTTAAACTGTCTCTCATTTTGCCTAATGTTGTCCCTCTGACACCTAAACAACACTGGGTGTGTGTGTGTGTGTGTGGGGTGGGGGAAAGAGTGAGAGTGACCAGCTAAAACGGGTAAAAGTCCTATTAGAATGCAAATCAAAATTAAAAGTGCACACAGAACGCCGTCTCACAGACAGCAATGGACAAGACTTTTAACAGGAGCCCCCGCAGCATCCGAGAGGTTCATTAAAACGAAAACAAAATTCTTTGTGCGCCCTCGTTACTGGAAGCCTTGCTAGATTCTTTCAGCGAGATTTCCATCGGTGCCATTCACTGCGTTGGTGCGGGGTCGACACGAGAACGGTAGCGTTTATGACAGACTGTGATTGCCTTTTCATTACCTCGTTTCAGACTTGGACTAGGAGCTGTTTGAGGAACGACAGGGTTTATGGTGGGGTGTGGCGCCCCCTCATGGACAATCAGCGCTGCCTTCGGGACTCGGGCTGTCTTTCAACTTACTGTGAACTATAGGCATGGTTTAAACATCGAAATGACGAATTGTACTTCTTTTTCTCAGTTTTAAAGACTCTACATCTGTCAGAACAAAAAAAAACAGATTTCCTCAGCGTGACTGGATAATTTAGATTTCCTTATGAAAAACATATTGAAATGCAGTATTTCGATGCTGAAAGCCCTCACGAAATGTTAGAGAACTCCAAGGGTGTTGATAAGCATTTTAAGCAAAATAAAACCCCAGAATATGTCTTGCTCTTGCTAACAGTGATGTGAGGAGAGAGTCTTTCCGCAAGTCTTGTTTTATGAGGTGGGGAGGGACTTGGGAGAAGAGAGGGAGACAGGCAAATGAATCAAATGCAATAAACTGTCTGTTCCAAAGTCTTTGATCTCATGGTGCACCGCGCCGGGAAATATCCCGGAACCATGTGTGTTGGAACCAGACTTCCCACGTGTCGCTTTCCTTTTTTTGGGGGGGGTGGGGGGGAAACAAAATCTTCTCATCAATGTTTAAAGTGACACCCGCGCCAAAACTCACTGAGCAACATTATCCACCTCACCAGCCCCCTTTCTCCCAGAAAGGAAAAAGGCCGTCCTGTCTGGGGTGATAAAGCGAAACATCACGGTGTCTAATCGATAACATTTCAATCAATTGTCTGTTACAGGCATCTTTCCTAATCTGGTTGGAAACGCCAAACATTTGATGAAGAAGCTGCTGGTGGATTCCCCTCCAAGAGAAATACGCCAGATTCGGGACAGGCGTGTAATTTTCCTGTAGGCTGTGACTGGGGAAGAAAACTGTTAGAATTCCCAACATTGGTGTCGGATCTGGTTTCAGGTAAGTGCTTGCAGATTTCAAAACAACAAAAACCAGCTGTTAACCCGGCAGAACGTGCAACTAACCTTCCAATACAAAGCTTAATACATTCTGCATGGGACGATCTTTGGAAAGTTAACATCTACAGCGAAGGTTAAAAAAAAAAGGCACTGACCCACTCTCTCCAATTAAGGAGAGTGGTGGTGAGTTAAACCTGAGTGTTAGCAAACCAGAGTAGGAATCGTACCTGAGTTATTGGCATTACTTTGCAGCAGAAACCATGGTCTAGCCACCTGAGCTAACTAGCCACACTGTAGCCAAACGATGAGTTCAGGTTTTGTCATTAACCTGTGTGCTGGCTTAATGCAAACTTTGCCTGTTCTATCTCGGTCATAAATTTCCACGGCGAGGTTAAGTTTGTTTTGGGTCTCAACAAGGCTTTTTTTTCACTTGATAGTTGCCAATGTTTAATTAGCTTCCATAATCAATTCACAAGCTCTTGATATTAAATCATACCAGTTGAACTGAAGTGCTGTTTTATCAATTCTTAGAAATAGGCCTTTCAGCCCATTGAGTCTGCTTCACCATTTAATAAGATTGCAGTTGATGAGATGATCCTCAACTCTACTTTAATGACAGCTTTTATCTCAGCATATAATTACATAACAATATGAATGGATCTTGAATATATGCCTTATTTATTGAAATTATTACATTTACTTGCATCCATGCATTGCCACACGGTTGCAGAGAAAATTGTGCAGTCTGACAATCACTTGTACATCCCTTCGGGAGCTCCTTGCTCCTTGTAGGGCCACTGATAGCAGAAAGATCACAGGAGGTACCAGACAAAGTGCTGTCCACAAAGTCCTG
Source organism: Chiloscyllium plagiosum (assembly GCF_004010195.1). Lineage (NCBI taxonomy): Eukaryota > Metazoa > Chordata > Chondrichthyes > Orectolobiformes > Hemiscylliidae > Chiloscyllium > Chiloscyllium plagiosum. The sequence continues at coordinate 42,197,608 of NC_057711.1, forward strand.
AATGGCAGAACAGGTGAAGAAAGACTGTACATCCCACTGTCTATAAGTGCAGGGAGAGGCAGAACAGGCTGGGGCTGTTTTCCCTGGAGCGTTGGAGGCTGAGGGGTGACCTTATAGAGGTTTACAAAATTATGAGGGGCATGGATAGGATAAATAGACAAATTCCCCATGGGGTGGGTAAGTCCAGAACTAGAAGGCATAGGTTTAGGGTGAGAGGGAAAAGATATAAAAGAGACCTAAGGCGTAACATTTTCAATCAGAGGGTGGTGCGTGTATGGAATGAGCTGCCAGAGGATGTGGTGGAGGCTGGTACAATTGCAACATTTAAGAGGCATTTGGATGGGTATATGAATAGGAAGGGTTTGGAGGGATATGGGCTGGGTGCTGGCAAGTGGGAGTAGATTGGGTTTGGATATCTGGTTGGCATGGACGGGTTGGACCGAAGGGTCTGTTTCCATGCTGTACATCTCTATGACTCTATGACTCTAAGACTCAATGGTTGTAGCTCAATATGTCACTGAAATCTGAGCAGCAGCCTGTCAAGATCATGCAGACAATGACTGTGTTACATTAAACAAAGTCTGGCGCAGGCTTCTTCCCAGGACTGACGAGGAATTTATTTTCTAATCATTAGCATTCAAACTGCCAAGTTTCACCAGGTGTTCAGAAGGATGGTGAAAGACTGGTGACTGCTAGGGTAATATTGTCTCTTTTTGTCTGTGTTCTGGAACAGTATCAGTTACTGGATTGTTGGGTAAGGCTACATCTGGTTGGAAGTGTCTGAATATAGATTTTTATTATGAAAATATGATGACTTAGAATAGAAATGTTAACACTATTTAATGTATACTGGACCATAATGAAACATCAGAAGTCTTTAGCTGTATTGTTTAAGTTGTTAAGTTTTAAACTTTTATTTGCCATTTTTTTCCTTCAAATTTCTGACACTCCAGACAGTTGATTCTTGGACTTGTGCACTTCCACAGATGCTGGATATCTGCTTATCCGAGTGGTAATTCATCATTTGCATATTCAAGGTCAAAGGTATTAGTGGGCTGTTTGACTGTGCAAGGCATCATGGTCTTTATCCCAATTTGTCCTCATTCAATGTAGTCACATGTATAGCTGGGCAAGGAATCACAATCAGGAGACCTTGCTGAGAGTTTCCTTGTGCATACAAGATCTGAAGCTAATTTATTCCTTTATTACACAATGCATTGAAGAAGTTCATTAAGGTTTCTTTAGGTAGCACCTTCCAAACCCATGACCACTATCTTCTAGAAGGACAAGGGCAGTAGATTAATCAGAACACCAGTACTAACAAGTTCTGCTCCAAGCGTCTCATCATCCAGGCTGTCAAACATGCAGTCATTCCTTCAGTGTCGGTGAGTCAAAATCCTGGAACTCCCTCTGAAATGGATTGCAGTGTCATAGAATCATATAGCACAGAAACAGAAATGGTCCAACTTATCTGCGCTGACCAGACATTCCAAACTAATCTAGAACCATTTGCCAGCATTTGGCCCATATCCTTCTAAATCCTTTCCATTCATATACTCATCCAGGTGCCTTTTAAATGTTGTTATTGTACTCACCTCCACCACTTCCTCTGGCAGCTTATTCAAAACATGCACCACCCCCTGCATGAAAAATCACCCTTCAGGCACTTTTTAAATCTTTTCCCTCTCACATTTAAACATATGTCCTCTAGTTTGGACTCCCCTACGCTAGGAAAAAAACATTGGATATTCATGCTATTCACGCCATTTGTGCTTTTATAAACCTCTATAATGTCGCCCCTTAGTCTCTGAAGCCACAAGGAAATAAAAGCCCCAAACTATTCAATCTCTCCCTACAGCTCAAACCCTCCAGTCCCAATAACATCCTTGTAAATCTTTTCTGCACCCTTTAAAGTTTAACAATATCATTCCTATAGAGAGGCAAGCAGATTTTTATCAGTATTGCAAACTCCAATACTCAGTATTATGACCATTATGACCAAGTCTTCATCACCCTACCGATCTGCGAATTCACTTTGAAGGATCTGTGTGCCTGTACACCTAGGTTCCCTTTATCGGCAACACTCCCCAGGGACCTATTAATAACTGTATAAGTCTTATCCTGGTGGGCCTTACTAAAATGCAACACCTCATGTTTATCCTAATTAAACTCCCTATTTGCACTCCTCGGCCAATTGGCCCATCTGATGGTTCTGTGTACTCTTAATCTTATTCACTGTCAACTACACCACCTATTTTGGTGTCACCTGCAAACGTACGAACCATACCTCCTATAGTGACATCCAAATCATTTATATAAATAACAAAAAGCAGTGAACCCAACACTAGTCCTTGTGGCACACCATTAGTCACAGGCCTCCAATCCAAAAAACAACCTCCACCCTCTATAACCCTCCATCTCCAACCTTCAAGCAATTGATTAGTTCCCCCTGGATCTCTTGTGACCTAACCTTATTAACCAGTCCACCATACAGAACCTTGTCGATGTCCATTTGGATAACAATACTGCTCTGCCTTCATCAATCTTCTTTGTCACCTCTACAAAAAAACTCAAATCATGTCAGTGAGACATGGTTTCCCATGCACAAAAACATGCTGACTATCCCTAATGTCCTTGACTTTCCAAATGCACATAAATCCTGTCCCTCAGAATCCCCTCCAACAACTTTCTCACCAATAACATAAGGCTCACTGAATTTTAACTCCCTAGCTTTTCCTTATTGCCTTTCTTGAATAATGTCACCAAATTAGTCAACCTCTGTTCCACCAGCCCCTTGCCCATGGCTATCGATGAGACAAATATCTCAGCAAAGGTCCCAGCAATCTCTTCTTTAGCTTCCCACAAATTTCTGGGAAACATCTGACCAGTGGTTTAAAAAGGAAATCTCCAGTTGTGTTCTCCGGGACTATTAGGAATATGCAATAAATGTTTCTCAAGCCATTAATGCCCCACATCCCCTAAATGAATTTGAAAAAAATAAATAACTCATCACATTCAAGACGTACCTATGGCATTCCTGTCTATCAGGCTCAATATCTATGTTTGTTCTCTGGTCCCTTTGCATCTTCAGTTATAAATATAGGTATGAGTATTTTGTCTCAGCTAAGGAGTGGTATGGAGAAGTTTCCCCTGTCCAGGTGGTTTGCCATTTCAGGCCATATATACTGCAATTTGTAAAATTGTATGTAACTTGAATGTGGGATAATATTCAGAAGCACTCCCCCCATATCTTTACACATCAGATATCAAATGTCAGCACAGCCTGATGACTGCACATGCAAAAGTAGCCCCAACTTATAGAATTGTTTGTACAGGTATTGGAGCATCCAGCTTGAAGTGACCAAGAGTAATCTGCACAGGTTGTGTGCCAGCTAGGAGCTTAATATGAAATAATGTCATCAGCTGCAGCTAAGACAGAGCATAAATTTAGCACAATCACTGAGGCTAACTGTCAGACACAGCCTCCAGTCTCTCTCCACTTTTCTTTCAGGCTTGCATAAATTTCTATCTGGTAGGATGGTGCCTTGGAGCGGAAAACAGGGCTGCCCTCCTTGCAATCACTTCATGCCATAACAGTTTCACTTCATGAGTGATCAAAGAGAGAGTTAAGTGTTGAACAACTTTTGCCATTTGTCTACTGACCCATGCATACACATTGGGTCACTTTGCCCTTCATCTGTTATTTCCTATCATATTTCTCTTCAACCTTGTCAAAGTTTGCCAATGATTTGGGAGGTGTTTTGAACTTTTCAAAGGCTGCTAAAACTAAGTTCATATTTCCAATACTTACTTTTAATGGTCTACAACCCACCTAAGCTTCACATGCACACAATTTTCTTTCTTGATGTAAGTATAATTCCAAATATATCCATATCAGTACCTTAACCTGTGAAATTATGCAGCTCAACTGACCTATGAACATTGGGCTCACATATTAGCATTTTGACAAGTACAATCAGTTCTTAAGAAGTAGCTTACACCAGTAATAAATGCAATTGTAACACATATTGAGAGATTTTTTGATTGTGGATTGCATTAGAATTTTGCTTGACATTCAATATTTGCACATTCCTTTGGGGTCATAGTGTACAAGTGAGAAGTAGAAAGTTAAGGTGATTTTGTTCTCCAACCCAAGAAGATTGGAAAGGAAAAGGCACTGGCATTGCATGAGATATCTTCAAGGATACTGAAAGAAATGTGAATTAAAGAATCAGGTGTGAGGTCAGAAGACTAAAGAATTACAAACATTCAAAATGGGTGTCAAGAAAAGCCAAGCAACAACAGCCTAGTGAGTTTAACTTTGATAATTGGGAAACTTGTAGAAATTTGTCTCATGGACAATTAAGAAGGTAAATTAAGAAGAGCCAGCATGAATGTCTTTAGGAAATATCATGCTTAACTAACTTACTGGAGTTCTGGACTTCCCGAAGCCAATTGAGAATGAGAGAGAGAGCACAGACTTGAAGTATTCAGTAAAAAAAGGAGAAGTGATATTAGGAAAGTCTTTAAGTACAGAGAGTGGTTCAGGGCAGGAATGCAAACTCTAAGAGTATGGTTGAGGCAAGTTTAATCATTTCATTTAAAAGAGAATTGGATGGTTATTTAAAAAAGAAAGAATGTGCAGGGTTACTTGGAGAAAGGCAGTATATAAGATGCTCAAGTAGAGATCTAGTGCAGGCATAAAAGCACAATTTTAATCACCATTCTATGGGAAGGATGTTGCTAAACATGAGAGAGTGCAGAAAAGATTTACAAAAATGTTGCTGGAACTGGAGGGTTTGAACTATAGAGAGAGACTGGATAGGCTAGGGCTATTTTACCCGGAGCATCGGAGACTTGAGGGGAGACATTGTACAGGTTTGTAAAATCATGAGGGGCTTGGATAAGGTAAGTAGCCAAAGTAGTGTGGGGGAGTCCAAAACTAGAAGACATAGGTTAAAGGTGAGAGGGGAAAGATTTAAAAAGGACCCAAGGAGTAACATTTTCATGCAGAGTATGGTGCTTGTACATGGAACTAGTTGCCAGAGGAAGTTGTGTAGGCGAATACAATTGGAACATTTAACTGGCATCTGGATGGGTATATGAATAGGAAGGGTTTAGAGGGATACGGGTCGAATGCTGGTAAATGGGATTAGGTCAGAATGGGATGTCTGTTTGGCAGGGATGAGTTGGACCGAAGGATCTGTTTCCATGCTGTATGAGTCTATGTTTATAAAAAGACTGACAAACATAGAGAATAGGAGTGGGAATAGGCCTTTTTGCCTTTCGAGTCTATTCTACCATGCAATATGACCATGACTAATCAGCCAACTCAGTACCTGTTTCTTCTTTCTCCCCATACGCTTTGATCTATTTAGCTCTAAGTACAATATCTTTCTTCATTTTGAAAACATTGAATACTTTGGCCTCAATTGCTTTCCATGGCAGATAATTTCACATGCTTACCACTCTATGGATGAAGAAATTTCTCCTTATCTCAGTCTGAATGGCCTATCCCATATCCTTAGGCTGAGATCCCTGGTTTGGGACTTCATGGTCATTGGAAGCACCCTTTCTGTACTTACCCTGTCTAGTCCTGTTAGAGTTTTACAGTTTCTATGACATCCTTTTTCATTTTTCTAAACACCAATGAACATAGTTCTAACTGATCCAGTCTATCTTCATAGGTTATAGTCATAGAGTCATAGAGATGGACAGCATGGAAACAGACCCTTCAATCCAACTCGTCCAAGCTGACCAGGTATCCTAACCTAATCTAATCCCATTTGCCAGTATTAGGCCCATATCCCTCTAAACCCTTCCTATTAATATACCCATTCAGATACCTTTAAAATGCTGTGGTCTTTAAAATGCTGTGGTTGTACCAGCCTCCACCTCTTTCTCTGGCAGTTATTTCCATACATGCACCACCCTCTGTGTGAAAGAGTTGCCCCTTAGATGCCTTTTATATCTTTTGTCTCTCACCCTAAACCTATGCCCTCTAGTTCTGGACTCCCCACCTTCAGGGAATAGACCATGTCTATTTTACCCTATCCATGCCCCTCATGACTTTATAAACCTCTGTAAGGGCAGCCCTTATTCCCTGATGCTCCAGGGAAAACAGGGACAAGCAAGTGAGGACTGCAGATGCTGGAGGTGCCAGAGTCAAGAGTGTGTTGCTGGAAAAGCACAGCACCTGAGGAGCAAGCAAATCAGATAAGCCCTTCATGAGGAATGAGGAAAACAGCCCCAGCCTCTCCCTATAGCTAAAACCTTCCAACCCTGGCAACGTCTTTGTAAACCTTTTCTGAGCCCTTTCAAGTTTCACAACATCCGTCCGATAAGACCAGAATTGCACGCAATATTTCAAAATTGGCTTACAGCTGCAACATGACCTCCGACCTCCTATACTCAATGCTCTGACCATTAAAGGAAAACATATCAAGCGCTGCCTTCACTATCCTATCTACCTGTAATGCTACTTTCAAGAACTACGAACCTGCACCTCAAGGGTCTCTGTTCAGCAACACTTGCCAGGACCTTACCATTAAGTGTAAGTCCTGCTCTGATTTGCTTTTTCAAAATGCAGCAGCTTGCATTATCTAAATTAAACTCCATCTGCCACTTCTCAGCCCACTGGTTCATCTGATCAAGATCCCGTTTTGACTTAGGTAACCTTCTTCACTGTCCACTACACCTCCAATTTTGATATCACCTGCAAACTTACTAAGTATTCCTCTTAATGTTCACATCTAAACCATTTATATAAATGATGAAAGGGTTAGTCCATCCCAGAAACCAGTTCAAGGAGAAAGTGAGGACTGCAGATGCTGGAGATCAGAGCTGAAAATGTGTTGCTGGAAAAGCGCAGCAGGTCAGGCAGCATCCAAGGAGCAGGAGAATCGACGTTTCGGGCATGAGCCCTTCTTTAGGAATGACTCCAGGTGTGATCTCACCAAGGCATTGTACAATCACGGCAAGACATCCCTACTGCTGTACCCAAATCCTCTCACCATGAAGACCTCTTCACCATCGGCTGCACCCACATGCTTACTTTCAACAACTGGTGTAGAATGACACAAAAGTCACCTTGCAGCTCCACCTTTCCCAATCTGTTGCCATTCAGATAATAATCCGCCTTCCTGCTTTTGCTGCCCGTGTAATTAGCCTCACATTTATCCACATTGTACTTGATCTACCGTGTATATTCCTCCTCAACTTGTTCAAATCACCCTGAAGAATCTCTGCATCCCCTTCACAGTTTACCCCCCCACCCCCAAACTAGCTTAGTCATCTTCAAACTTGGAGATATTACCTTTAGTTCCCTCATCTAAATCATTAATATTTATTATGAATAGCTGATCCAAACACTGATCCTTGTAATACCCAACTATTCATAGGTTGCCATGAACAAATGGCTTCCTTTTGCACCATATCAATTAGGTGACTGAAAACACTATCATGTCTTGCTGTCATCATCTAAAACTGCTCACTTTTCCCAGATCATCTTGGGAGTACCGTTATCTCCTGGCTACATTTCTGTTAGTTGAAACTTTATTGCTGGAACAGCACAGCAGGTCAGGCAGCATCCAGGGAACAGGAGATTCGACGTTTCGGGCACAGGCCCTTCTTCAGGAATTTCTGTTAACCTTCCATTTAAATCTCTCTCCATTTTTCCTTCCAACCTCACATCCAACAATATGTGAGAGCTTTCTCTGTCGCTGAGATCAAGCCATTTTGGTCAGCTGCCTCTGTGGCACCATGCCTTTTACTGGCTTACCTGTTCAAATAACATTTCATGTTTCCTCTCACTAGGCTACCTGGCCGAACTACATTTAATGCTCTCTCCTGCCACAGTCCTGAACTCATAACATTTGTTAGCTTTTCACTCATCTCTCCTCACACTCTCTCTGATTTCACCTTATCCATCTCAAAGCCTGTTCCCTGATCCTGTTCCAAGATACTGCTGATTATTCCACTTCCTCTCCTGGTCTACATGCTGCCCATTATAATAAAAATTCTGTTTTCAGGAGTTGTCCCTTTTATCTTTAAATCTTCCATCATTCCAGAACTCCATGTTTGAATCCTTTCAATCAGATTTCTATTCCTGCCATAGTAATTAAATAACGCTTAGCAAAGTCACAAATGACATCCTATGTAACAGTGATAAAGGGAAACTTTATGCCCTCATCCTCTAGAACCACTTTTTAGCCTTTGGCATGGTTGACTCCATCCTTGTCAAAAATCTCTGCACTATTTTTGGCTGAGTGAGACACCTCTCGAGGATTACATTGTTATCTCTCTAATCATAACCAGAGGATCATCTGCGATTGCTTCTGGTCCTGCACCCACACTGCTTGATCTGGTATTTGTCACAGAATTATCCTTGGCCCTCTTAACTTCCCATCCAAATGCTGCCCTTGGTGACATTATCTGAAGGCAGGACATAAGTTTTCACATGTAGAGTGCCAACACCCAGCTCTGTATCACATCTCTCTCAATTCTTCCACAGTGGCTAGATTATAGAATGCCTTTCCAACACCATGATCATAAATTTCCTACAATTAAATACTGAAGCAACTGTTTTCAGACCCTGATCCAAACTCGTTCTCTATCTACTGACTTCAACCCTGTCCCTGGCAACAGTCTAAGATGAAACCAGTCTGTTTTACATTTGATTCTGAGATGAACGTCCAACATCCGATGTGTGCCATCAATAAGATCATGTATTTCTGCGTCAATAATCTCATTGGATGTCACCTTGTTCCAGTTTAGCTGTCGCTGAAACATTCGCTCATGCTGTTTTAATATTTAGACTCAACTATTCCACTGCACTCCTGGCTGGTCTTCCACATACTAGCTTCTGTAAGCTTGAGAACATCCAAAACTCTACTGCCAGTATCTTAACTTGCAGCAAGTTCCTTTCCCCAATCCACTTTCTTCCTATACTGAGCTATATTTGTTCACAATCAAACTCTGTCTCGATTTTAAAATTTTCATTCTGTTTTTAAATCCCTCTATGGCCTTGAACTTTTGTTAAAATGTTATCTACTACAACCACACAACATTGTGTCCCAATTTTGGTCTTTTATGTACCCCATTTTTAATTCTTTCACTATTAGTGTCTGTTCCTTCATTGCTTCTGCCTCAAAATCTGAATATTCTCCCCCCACCTTTCTGTCTTTCTAAAAGACAGTTGTCCTTTAATAATCTCCTAAAAACCTATTGCTTTGTCCAAACATTTGGCCATCTGACCTAACATTTCTATTTGTAACTTTGGTTATTAATGCTTCTGCCTTAGTATGGTTTCATGGGGCTGAAATTTACAGACCACAGTGATTGACTTGAAGGTTGTGTGAGGTTGCAGGGGCAGGTATGTGGGTGCATAAAACAAAATAGGTGAGCAGAAGGCAGCCACTGTTCACGTATTTGAGCTGAGGTAAAGAATCAGGCAACCTCCCTGTCTTTAAGCATATTAAGGCCCTGAATGGACAATTAACTGACACTTGAGTGTCTCTTTCCACTTCCAGTATAATTTTTTGGTCTGTAAAGGAAGGCAGACCAGCAGCCGTGACAGTGTGGCCAAGGAGTGGGTGGGGCCATGAGTACCTCCTTTCCTGTACCATTTGGTCAACTCCTCAAATGGTATCCTCTTTGACCCTCTTCCCCGGCTCTCCAACGTGACCCCTGTTCCAACCCTGTGGCTGGGGTGTCCCATCTACGCCAATCCAAATACTTCAAATTCTTTATGAAAATAGCTGTCTCAGCAGCAATGACCATTACCGCCTTCTGGTGCTGCTGGGTCTACAGAGTTGTGGGCCAGTTAGCCTTCCTATTCCTGAGGGTGACAATCCATTCTGCACTAATGAACATGGATGCCAGCTCATTGCTGCTGAGCAGCCAGATTTCCCACTGGTAGTTGATGACAAAACCTTAGGTCTGCTTATGCCTCATAACATCCCCTTTATTTGAGAGGTTTTTTAATAAATGTAGATGGTATTTGTTCCATTCTAAAGTATTGCTTTAATAGTCTGAATGATTTTAAATGTTAAAATTTAATTTAGACTGAATTAAGTTGGCACCATACCTATTTGTATTTCTTCATGTTGGAGTACCCAAATTCTGTGCATTTCACAGATTTCAGACAAGAGCATTATAGAATTAGCAGAATACTAAACAACAGACTGTGAATTCCGCTTTAAATCATAAGCGTCCTTGTTCATTTTATTCTTTTGAATCAACTTTTTTTGAAAGATCAGCTTTCAACTTTGCAACGTTGTTAAATGGTGTGCCTAATTATAACTAATATTGAGTGCTCAGTTTCTTGGGAGATGAAAATTGACTAGGAGTCTCAGGTCGCTGATGCAGACATTAGTATAAAAGCATTGGGGGCGGGACATCTAGGCAGGTAGACAGCACACACACACACACTACCTTCAACCTTCAAACCTATTGGTAGAGGGAGCATTGAATTAAACCCATCATCTTAAAATTAGAGTCAGGCCATTTAGGATTAAAATCAGGAAGCATTATTTCCCACACAGTAAGTTGTAGAAGTCTGCAACTCTCCTCCAAAAGGTTATGGATATTGGAACAAGTGAGCCTTTTATGACTGAGATTGATAATTATTTATCTTTAGATGAGGGTGTTAAGATAGATGTAACAAAGGCAGGTGAATGGGGTTGAAATACACGTCTGGAATCGACGTTTCGGGCATAAGCCCTTCTTCCTGAAGAACATGCCCGAAACGTCGATTCTCCTGTTCCCTGGATGCTGCCTGACCTGATGCGCTTTTCCAGCAACACATTTCCAGCTCTGATCTCCAGCATCTGCAGACCTCACTTTCTCCTTGAAATACACGTCAGTCATTGATCTATTTGAATGGTAGAATATGTCTGAAGGGCTGAATGGTCCACTGCTAAACCAGGTTTCTTTCTTAAATTGCTGGCTCTTTGTTGAGATATCATCTACGTGGACCAATATTTTATAAGAAGGCCATACAGGAATGACCCTCAGCAGTGATTTTTGGCAGTTCAACTTTATCACTGGAGAGGGAAATCATAATGGAATTCCTCACTAATGCCCACAAACAAAAATGAAAATCCAGAATGATGAACCTGTAGGGTTTTGCTTTCCCTGAACTAGGAGCTGTGGAAAATTGTAGTGCTTCAGTTCTTTTGTGGATAAGCCCAGCTATTTCAACAGGAATCCTGATTTCAACCTAGGAGTACTCACTGGCTAAATTTACTGAACAATTATCATAGCACTGTAAATGTTCTATAGCTATTAACATTAGACTTTCGCTTTCCTGACCTATCCATAAGGAGAAATGTGACATACTCCTTACCAACTGCTCAGGAAAGGCCAATTGAGAATGAAGAAGGGCCTGTGCCCGAAACGTCGAATCTCCTGTTCCCTGGATGCTGCCTGACCTGCTGTGCTGTTCCAGCAATAAAGTTTCAACAATTGAGAATGAAAGCTTGCCACATGGAGACTTTGGGTAAAAGCCCCATGTTCAGAAAGAGCAGATTCATAGATTTTCAATTTGTATCATCACATTTTCTAACTAACTTAAATTGAATATTTTCTGGCTGTTGCATGCTCTGTGACCAGTAGCAATATACCATTCCATATTATTTTCCATCATTTCAAGCTTTCTGCAATAGCAACATTTTGTTAAGTTCAAAATTTTCCAGCGAAGTTAAAACAAATCTTGGTTTTGGCAATTAGATATGCTCTTTTTCATCTGTTTCCATTTCTAAAGTCTTTCTGCTTTATTCATTTTTCCAGCTGAGAGGCCTCTCAAAGCTGTGCTCTAGACTATTGCAGGACAGCCCACATTGCCACACTACCCTGCTGTGGCCCAAGCCTTAAAACCATATGAAATGCTGTGTATCAACAGCTACTAAAGCACCATTAAAACAGCAGGAGGGTGTTGTATTCATTACAGTTATTCATTGCAGTTAAAGATGTCGCTGGTAATTTTCCCACACAAAGTATCGTTAGCAATCGCATTCAAAATAAAAGTCATGCCTAATTACAGCAGTTAATTGTTTAATTGCCTGTGTTGTGTGAAGGATTCTAGAATGCTTCGCAGGCCCTTGTAACAAATAGGACAATCTAATTATTTTTCCTATCATAGAGATTCTTTCAGCTGTGCAAAAAGAACCATAACTCAGCAATGCGTTTTTGTATTCATTGCTAGCCTTTCATATTCATCAATGAGTTTCCATAACTTACTATGTTATATTATTGAAAACAAACTTCATACTAAGTTGTGCTAGAGGTCCATAAGTCAAATAGCTATTTCTTTTCATTTTGTAAAGCCAAACACTAACTTTGCTGATGCAGAGTGCTTTTTATAAATCACCACTGGTTTGACATTGACATGTCCTTGTGCTCACTTTACTTCCTGTATTTGAAATTGATAACATGGTAATCTAAAGGTGTTGATTACTACAATGGATATGGGACCTGACAACATTCCTTCAGCGTAGTCATAGAGTCACAGAGATATACAGCATGGAAATAGACCCTTTGGTCCAATCTGTCCATGCTGACCAGATATCCCAACCCAATCTAGTCCCACTTGTCAGCACCTGGCCCATATCCCTCCAAACCTTTCCTATTCATATATCCATCCAGGTGCCTTTTAATTATTGTAATTGTACTATCCTCCACCACTTCGTCTGGCAGCTCATTCCATACACGTACTACCCTCTTTTATATCTTTCCCCTCTCACCCTAAACCTATGCCTTCTAGTTCTGGACTCCCCCACCCTACCCACACACTACCCTGCTGCACTGAAGACTTGTGCTCCAGAACTAACCATGCCCTGAGCCAAGCTGTTTCAACAATTATAACACTAGCATCTGCTGGCAATCTGGAAAGTTGTCAAAGTATGTCCTGTCAACTAAACACAAGACAAAGCCAACCTGGTCAGTTACCACCTTATCACACAATTAATGGAAAGTGTTGTTGATAGTGATATCAAGTGATTGGAGTCATACTTTGCACAAAGGAATATGTTTTTGGTTATTGGAGGTCAGTTGTTTCAATCCCAGGACATCTCTGCAGGAATTCCTCAGGGTAATGTATGGGCCAAATCATCTTCAGCTGCTTTATTAATGAACCTTCTGGTAAACCTTCTCCAACATAAGGCCAGAACCGGGGATGTTCACTAATGATTGAACAATGTTCAGTACCATTCACAACTCTTCAGATGCTCAAGTCATCCATGTCTAAATACAGCAAGACCTGGACAACCATCTAGGCTTGATCTCTTTAAGTCAAAAGTAACCAGCACACAAAAACAAGGCAAAGACCATCTGCAGCAAGAAAGAATCCCAACAATTGATTCTTGATGAAAAACCAGAAGAACTACGAATGCTGAAAATCAGAAACAAAAACTGAAATTGCTGGAAAAGTCAGCAGGTCTGACAGTATCTATGGAGAAAAATCAGAGGTAATGTTTCAGGTCCAGTGACCCTTCTTCAGAACAGAATTGTCTCCTGATATTCAATGACACTACTTTTGTAATACCGCAATATCCTGGGGGCTACCATTGACCAGGAACTGAACTGGAGCAGCCACGTAAATGTTGTGACGGTAGGTCACAACAAGAAATTCTTCATTGGGTAACTCTAGTCTTCACTTCTCTCAGCCTGTTCACCATTGACAAGGCACATATCAGGAGTGTTATGGAATACTCTTTACTTTCCTGAGTGTTGCAGCTCCAACGGCACTCAAGGTCCTTGACATCATCCAGGACAAAGCAGCCCATTTTCCACCAACACAGCAACATAGCTCACACACCATCTTGACTTTGGAACTAAATTGCCATTCCTTCAGTGTTACTGGGTCATAATCCTGAAAGCGTTATGGTTGTTTTTACATCAAGTGAAATGCAATAGCTCTGGAAGGCAGCTCCTACCATCTACTCAAAGCAGAATTACGGATGAGCAATAAATGCTAGTCTAACAAGTGAATGCCACATTCCTGTGAATGAATTTTTAAAAAATCAGTGGAAAGATTTTAGAATTGATTTCGTTCTGTGACCCAGCATCAATGCTGTTACTCTCAGACATTACACCAAACAACACAGATACCACTTGTGGTATTTTCTCAAATGACTACTGAAGAGGCACTGTTACAAGAAAAGAAGAAGGTTTGTTACACAATAGCAATAAATAAAACTTAATAGACATAATAACAAGAAATGAGGGAGCTGGTAAAGATACTTCTGTTCCCTTTGAAAACTAGATTGGAACTCCCTGTCTTCACCCACAGACTGTGTGACATCAGTAGAGTGGATAGACATAATGTAACATGAATATTAACCCTTCAGAGTTATTACCTCATACTTCAACAGTTTCCCCCAGAGGACACCAATATTTGATACCAGAAAGGGTAACTTCAGGGCTTCCAGATAATCAAAAATTAACTTTCATATGAACATGGAAACATATAAACCTGCGAAGAACTGGGTTGTTGAGGTGAATAAAGAATTACATATGCACCTTCACTAGTGTGGGGTATTTATGTACCTGGGAGACAAACTCAGCTCCAGTTCTGTATATACCTTTAGCAGTGAGAATGTAGAAGAACCGCAGAGAGCAGTTAAGGTGAATTGTATTAATATCCTAAGGGGAAATTGGGAAAGGAAGAGAAAGATATTTTAGATTTGGGACAGTTGGAAGTTCATGTGGAGTATAACTGCCTTGTACTGAGGATCTTTTATAAGTCGCATTGTGAAATGTGATTTTGGGAATCAATGTTCATTATTTGATTGGTTTGTCCCATGTGAACTGGGAATGAAAGATTGTCGTCAGATTGCATTGGATATGTGACACAAAGTCAGGCCATTCTGCCCAACCAGTTTGTGCTGATGTTTATGCTCCATTTGAGCCTTCTGCCATCTTTCATCATCTAAATCCCCCCCCCCCCC